>NC_080724.1:2832500-2890000 GCF_019097595.1 Hemibagrus wyckioides
TTCTAAGTGCTTTTTAAATAGGATAGTAGAAAGAACAAATCAGTATACTGTGTTTCTAGAGAAATGATGAGCAGCACAGTGTAGTGGCAGGTACATCACGGCCGCCTCATAGCTCCAGGATAGATCCTCTGGTTTCTTCACACCTGCCAGGATGTGAATTAGCTACTCTAAATGAACCCCTAGGTATGAATAAGTGTGTGAATAAATGTGTGCGTGAATGTGTGCATTGCTGCCCTACGATGGACTCATCTAGGGTGTGTGCCCTCCTCGTACCCAGTGTTCCCAGTAAAGGCTCTGGATCAATCACGGCCCTGACCAGGATAAATCAGTTAATGAAGAGAAACAATAAGAAGTGCCTTTTGTCTTATGTATTACAGTATAATCAGATAACAGAGTGCTGCAGGAACGAGTCCTATATATATATATATATATATATACTTAAATTTGTTTTTTTCAAATTATCTTGAATGTGTTTGACACATGTTCAAGATACACTACATTGCCAAAAGTTTTGGGACGTCTGTCTTTACATGCACATGAATGTAATATGGAGTTGTCCTGCCTTTTGCAGCTTCAACTCTTCTGGGAAGGCTTTCCACAAGGTTTAGGAGTGTGTTTATGGGAATTTTTGACCATTCCTCTAGAAGTGCATTTGTGAGGTCAGGCACTGATGTTGGACGAGAAGGTCCGGCTCAGTCTCCACTCTAATTCACCCCAAAGGTGTTCTATGGGGTTGAGGTCAGGACTCTGTGTCACTCATCCATGTTTTTATGGACCTTGCTTTGTGCACTAGTGTGCAGTTATGTTGGAACAGGAAGGGGTCATCCCCAAACTGTTCCCACCAAGAACATCTTGAAACGTCTTGGTATGAAGCTGAAGCATTAAGAGTTCCTTTCACTGGAACTAAGGGGCCGAGCTCAACCCCTGAAAAACAACACCTGAATTCAATGATTTGGAGGGGTGTCCCAAAACCTTTGGCAATATAGAGTAATTTCAGGTTTTATTCTACGACATAAAGTGCATCAGTAATATGCCATGTGTGAGAGTCTTGAAAATGGCTAAGAACTGGTTAAATGACATTAAATGTCATTATGGTGAACACTGGTTCTATTACAGCCTTTCCACTAAGATTCATTCATAAAAAAGGGCATCCACAGTGGATCCTTATCAGTGAACAGATATTTTTAAATAACAATCAAAAGTGTTTTAGATTAGTGATGTCACATTCCTGTAGCTTAAATATCGCTTTTTCCTTCTGCCGATTTATTTAGGCTTCAAAAATCATAAAAGTTGTGTTCGTTTGTGAAGATAAACAAGATCACAGAGCTTATTTTCTGATGCTAACTTCTGGGTTGGTTTAAACAAAATGTCATCCATGCAGCACTATGTTTCCTGCATAAGGTAACGGCCATGCTGTGGCATAAAAAGTGGCATAGCATACATTTAAAAAAACAAAACCAAAAATATATATATAAAAATCTGATTATCTTTGGCTGGGTGTCCGAAGCACCTCCCTGCTTCAAACATATCCAATGTAGGTGCTGAGCAATTTATCAAACCTTGCAGAAGATCGAATCTATTGTGATGCTTAGAATCTGTAATCTAGAATAATTTGGGCGGCCAAAGAAAGAATTGTAATATCTAAACTATACTGATCGCAGAGGGTTATTCAAACATGAATCTTTAATCTATGACTCATGTCACTTCTTTTGCATCTTCCAGCATTTTATCAACAGTTCATTATGAACAAACGTGATCCATCTGCGAGATGACTGAAATATTAGATCTTCGCGTATCAGATGGATCACATTTGAGCGAGGCATGCCTGGCCAAAAAAAAGAGAAAAGACCAATAATAACCACAGTGCAGGTTCGTGTGTCTGGGGTTGTGATAAAGTTGATGGAAACGCACATATTCACACACGCTCATGCAGGGTGTGCGCTTGGGTGGGCGAAGGTCACAACTTGGCATGAACGTTGGCTATGATCTCAGGTGGGAGGTCTTTGACTGGCAGGTGTCCGACCTCGATGCCTCCGTCTATTGCACTGTGGTCTGTGTTCTCACAGCTATTCTGAGGAGATTCTGGAGGAGGTTTATACAGCACGCTGGCCAACATGAAGAAAACAGTGCCCAAAAACTGTGTGAGAGAGAGAGAGAGAGAGAGAAAGAGAGAGAGAGAGATTATTTAAATATGTGATTTGTAATTTCTATGTTATACACTATATTGCCAAAGGTTTTGGGACGTCTGCCGTTACATGCACATGAATGTAATATGGAGTTGTCCCGCCCTTTGCAGCTATAACAGCTTCAACTCTTCTGGGAAGGCTTTCCACAAGGTTTAGAAGTGTGTTTATGGGAATTTTTGACCGTTCCTCTAGAAGCGCATTTGTGAGGTCAGGCACTGATGTTGGACGAGAAGGTCTATAAGTCCTGTAAGTATTAAGTCCCATGGAAACCCCACTTCGCAACTTACAGGACTTACAGGATCTGCTGCTAACAACTTGGCACCAGATACCACAGCACACCTTCAGGGAGTCCATGCCTCAGCAGGTCAGGGCTGTTTTGGCAGCAAAAAGGGGGACCAACACAATATTAGACAGGCGGTTATAATGTTATGTCTAATCAGTGTACATCCTTGTCTATTGCACCACCCATATTAAAACTGTTCCCATGCGTTTTTTTGCACACGCTGTCTTGCACATTCACTCGATTGCACACCACATTTCAAAACTGCTGCTATTACAACAGTGTATGTTTACAGTCCTCTTATTTTTGCACACAGTACTGAATAACGTACAGAATGTATACTGGCTGGTGCTATTTTGTGTATTTGTCTTTGCACTGTCTTTTGTCTTGCACTGTTTGCACTAGGTTGCACATTATGTGGCTAGGACAACTGACTTTAAGTCCTTAGCTTTGTGTTGTTTTATGTAGCGACATGGTCATGGAGAAACGTTGTCTCATTTCACTTTGTGCTGCTTTAACACTACACGGGGAGCGTGGCCTCCTTTAAAACATCATCAGTGATATGCTTACTGATGTGTCTATGTTATTCATCACTCTTGACGAAACTCAATATTTTAGGGAAACAAAATAACCCACTGTAAAATATCTCATTGTCCGCTCATTATGCAAACTGGCTGGAGTGGACAGTGCAGCCTGCGTGTCGAAGCCAGTAGACTGACGCATGTCTTGAATCGGCTTCTGCGGATGATTTACCATAATTTGTGTAACTGGGCTGAATAATATTAAATGAATCACTAGATAAAAGGCTTTTAATAAATCAATGTCCTGTACAGTTTCACTGAGATTCAATGAGTGTGTGGGTGGGGGAATTTAATATAGAAAAAAAATTATTTCAACATTTATTGGACAATGCATTCTTTTTGCTCGATCCATCTGGAAGGATGGCTTCTATATATGAATATAGGGAGACCTCTCAAAGGTAAACAAATCATCGAAATGAACATGACTGATATCCCAAACTTATATATATATATCAGGGTCATTAAGACACAGAATTCTCACAGCTGGTGTAGTAGCCAGTAGTGGACTTTTCTGGATATATGTGGCTGAAATGACAATGTCAGTGCTTTTACTGTTACAGCTGATCGGTGTATAGTAGAAAATGTCAAACTTTTATAATGTGAAAGGTTTTCCCCATTCTGTAACACAAATGCTAAGACTGCCATATTTTTGGCCTTGTTATTTTGACAGTATCCACAAAGAGAGCAATGAATGCTCACTGGTCCAGTGTATTGTGTTACCTTGTAGATGATGCCAGCAATGAGTGTGTATTGGCTCATAGCAGAATTCTGGTATAGGTAACAAGACCCACGTTCTCCACACTGCTCTTGCCACAGCAGACACGAGATGTCAATCACTGACCCAAACGCGATTGGACCTGGGATGCCACCTGTAAGGACACAGGAACGTGTTACAAACAAGAAACCTCAACCAGACACAGCATTAAAATAAGTACATTTTCATTCAAACTCTGTCATTATTTGTTGTTGCTGCTCTTTTATTAGGATTGTTTATTGTATGCAGTACTGTATTTATCATGCTGATAATTTACCATGAATTTCAAAAGTGGCTTTTTTTTGTTTCCTAATATTGTGTTGGTCCCCCTTTTACAGCCAAAACAGCCCTGACCCGTCGAGGGCATGGACTCCACTAGATTCTTGAAGGTGTGCTGTGGTATCTGGCACTAAGATGTTAGCAGCAAAGTCCTGTAAGCTGCAAGGTGGGGCCTCCATGGGCTTAAAGGATACTTTTGACAGATACTGACCACTGCAGACCGGGAACACCCCACAAGAGCTGCAGTTTTGGAGATGCTCTGATCCAGTGTTCTAGCCATTGCAATTTGGCCCTGATCAAACTCGCACAAATCCTTACGCTGGTCCATTTTTCCTGCTTCTAACATCAACTTTGAGGACAAAATGTTCACTTGCTGTGTAATATATCCCACCCACTAACAGGTGCCATGATGAGGAGATCATCAGTCTTATTCACTTCACCTGTGAGCGGTCATAATGTTATGCCTAATCAGTGTATATAATAACATACCCAGCGTTCGCACCACAATCCACTGGATCCCCAGTCCGAATGACCTCTGACTGTCAGGGACACACCTAAAAGAGGAATCAGAGAACTCCAGTCAAGACTGTCAAGTGTGTATGACTGCAATAAAACTGAAACGGTCTCTATGGGGTTTTACCTCAGAGTAGCCGTGAGAGCAGGGATACTGCACAGAAAGGTGAAGGAGATGATGATGAAGAAGAAGGCAAGGAAGGCCGGCATGTGGTTACAGGAAGAGCTACACTTTCCTGCTACGGCCAGACCTTCCTCTCCTATTGACGTATTACCCATGATGCAGCTACAGCCTGTGAACGTCTAAACACACACATGCGGATATGTAATGCATGGGTCTCGTGCACTGCTTTTTTATTTTAATAGTATAGTAATATTTGGCTCGGTCGGTCTTGATTAGCAAATGATGGTGTGGATTGTACGCAGTACCTGTCTTTCTGTGGTCCTGTGTGTGTTGTTAACAGTACCGCAGCCCGCATGGCAGGCAGAGTAGTACATCACCCCATCAGCTCCACACACTGGGTTATACAGCGCCTCCACACAGTGACATTCTGCATTACACTCTACGGTCAAATTCCTACCTATTACAAGACTGAGACAAAGAGAGAGAAAGAGAAGGAGGGGGAAGAGAAGGGGGGATTCAGTTCAAATATTGTGTGCTCGTGAGAACACTATGGAATATTATGAGAACAGAGCATGAGGGAACAACGTTAGTGAGGTGTTGTGAGGAGAGCTTTGTCTGAGGACACTCTGCTCACAAGTTGAACTCAGTTTTCTTTGATCAACCAATTTCTGCTTTTATTTCCTGAAAACTGACATCGATCTCATTCTAACTCAAAGTAGACTTTTCATTTTATTGTGAACCAATGTTCACAGCTAACATATGTGTATAATTTACACTGAACAGGCAGAACATGCCTGTTGACCACCTGCCTAATATTGTGTTGGTCCCCCTTTTGCTGCCAAAACAGCCCTGACCTGTCGAGGCCTAGACTCCACTAGATCCCTGAAGGTGTGCTGTGGTTTCTGGCACCAAGATGTTAGCAGCAGATCCTTTAAGTCCTGTAAATTGTCCTCCATGGGCCTCATCTCACACCTTACAGGACTTAAAGGATACTTTTGATAGATACTGACCACTGCAGACTGGGAACACCCCACAAGAGCTGCAGTTTTGGAGATGCTCTGATCCAGTGGTCTAGCCATCACAATTTGGCCCTTCGTCAAACTCAAAGCTCAAATCCTTACACTTGTCCTGCGTAATTTTTCTTGCTTCTAACACATCAACTTTGAGGACAAAATGGGAGCTAACATGACCCAGTAGACCACTATTTATATAAACATTCAATTTGTTTACTGCATATTGACTTTTGCTGTGGGTTGGGATTCAAACCCTCTATGGGTATGCTGCTATGGCTTGTTATTAAGTGAACATGAGCATTGCTAACTGTACACAGATAATCTGTCAGCCATTATCTTGCTTTTTTTTTCGAAACACACATTCGATGTTATATACAACATATATAATTTATATCTTTATTTTGCTATTTCGTTAGATATCACACACACATGTTTAAGAATACTGGGGTGGTCAGATGTATCTGGAAAAACAAAGAAACTAAAAATAAGGCAGAATGATATTACACATGAGGCTGTGCTACCTCACACTGCCTGTAAAGGGAGGTGTTGATGTTGCTAGAGGCTGGTGTACCTGCTCTGATGCTGTGTGTAAGCCAAGCTGTTGTGAGATCTGCTCCGGTATGGTGCGGTCACTCCAGCCATAGGCACGTTGGGACAGTGAAGGAGGAAGACGAAGACAGCCACAAGGCTCACCAGTGCACAGAGCATGCAGAAGCGGATGATGCCACGGCAACGTAGGTTCAGCTTCTTCACGATGTAGCCACCCAGGAAGGTACCGCCTCCTCCAGCAGGAACCACCATGTAGCCTTAGGAGAGAAAATACTTGTTTAAGTGTTTGTGTGTCGTAGTCGGTTGCTTTATCACTACACAGGAAGCATGGCCTCCTTTAAAATGTCATTAGACCTTTCTGCACAACAGGCACTTCCTCAGCTGTCACTTTTGTACAGCACATATTGCAATGATTGCATGAACTTTGCAAACAATTGCATACATCTCCACTTCAGGCAACAGAACAGAACAGCAGTGATACACTGATCAGGCATAACATTATGACCACCTGCCTAATATTGTGTTGGTATGGCATGGACTCCACTAGATCCCTGAAGGTGTGCTGTTGTACCTGGCACCAAGATGTTAGCAGCAGATCCTTTCAGGGGCCTCCATGGGCCCCACCTTGCAACTTACAGGACTTAAAAGATACTTACAGGACTTAAAGGATACTAAAGATACCGACCACTGCAGACCCAGAACACCCCACAAGAGATGCAGTTTTGGAGATGCTCTGATCCAGTGGTCTAGCCATCACAATTTGGCCCTTGGTCAAACTTTAAGCTCAAATCCTTACACTTGTCCATTTTTCCTGCTTCTAACACATCAACTTTGAGGACAAAATGCTGACTTGCTGCCTAATATATCCCACCCACTAACAGGTGCCATGATGAGGAGATAAGCAGTGCTAATCACTTCACCTCTCAGTGATCATAATGTTATGCCTGATCGGTGGATATATAATTTAATATATTTCTCTTATTTATTTATTAATTTATTATAGCCTTTAATTTTATTACAGCATATTATATTTATTATAGCATTTCACCGGATGTATGGTTGTGTATGTGCCCAATAAAATTTTAACTTTTTGCTAAATAAAACAAACCAAAACTGCATTTTCAAAATCTGGCTCAATAATTTAGCTTGATTCAGAAAATACATTAGCTGTCTTACCAAACCAGGTGGCTGCCTCTGAAGCACTAAGACTGAACTGAGACTCCAGAAATTTGGGCCCAAAAGTGGACATGCCGGCGATTAGAGTAGCCTCTGTAGCACCAGCAAGGCACAGAAATATAAACGTAGGGTTTTTTAACAGCAGCAACACTGACCTGGAGAGAGAGAGAGAGAGAGAGAGAGGTTGACTTGTGTATTGTTAATTATTCAGTCTGTAGTTATATCTAATATCTAATCAGCCAATCAAAGCCTAAAATCAAGCAAGTAGACATCTAGAGCTTTAGTCATTGTTTAAATCAAATGTCTGTATCAGGAAAATGCTTTCTCAGTGACTTTGACTCTGGCATGGTTGTTGGTGTCAGGTGGGCTGGACTATTTCAGAAACTGCTGACCTCCTGGGATTTTCACACACAGCATTCAGCAGAATGACAAAAAACACACACACACACAGTGTGCAGCAGTTCCGTAGGAGATCAGCCAAGAATGGCCAGGCTGGATAAACTGACAGGAAGTCTACAGAAACTGAAATAACTGCTGTTACAAATGAGGGGAGCAGAAAAGTGCAACCCACCAAACCTTGAGATGGATGCTCTACAATAGAAATAGACCACACTGTGTTCCACTCCTTGTCGGCTATAAACAAGAAGTGAGGCTACGGTGGGCATCTCTCATCAGTAAGGTGCTTCTATTTGTAGATTTTATACATTTTGCTGCTGCTGCATGATTGATTAACCTAAACGACACATCCTCCATGACAAATCATAATTGTCTAAATTCTGTCTTTCCTTTACAGAACAGGAGGTGTCCAAGACCCACCTTGTTAAACGTTACAGAAAAAGGTTTCTTTGCTTTGACCTAACATATATGTTTACAAACTAACACTTCGCCCTAACGAATGAAGGAGTTCGGAGAGGATCTTTATCACACACGTTTGGCTCAAAACTCTATTTAGACCACACAGGTTTGTTTCTAGATCCTCCTATTGTGTTTCAACATCTGCTCTCTGTGTGTGGTACCACCCTCTGCTGGCCTCGGCTTTATTTAGTTTGTTCTCGGATATTCTTGTTTCAGCATCCACTGGATTTTCTGTCTCATCAACATGTTTCATCAGTGATGGGTACTTATGTGCTGGTGCTTTTTACCTCGGCATGTCTTTTACTGTCTTGCCAAACTGGGGGTCAGAGGCGGTCGCTTGACTTCCATCCTTCAGCTGATGGGCCTCAGACACACGCATGGCTATAAAGCGCTGAGACCCTGTGTGTGTGTGTGTGTGTTAGTATGAGATATATATATATATATATATATATATATATATATATATATATATATATATATATATATATATATATATATATGTATAGAGAGAGAGAGAGAGAGAGATAGACAAAGGTTGACTGCCCACATTTATCACAATATAATCAATATATAGATAATCTATGTATAATCATATATATTTTATTTTCCTCTACATTTCCTTCAATGCTGCACCATGTACAATATTTTAGCTCACTGAAGTAAATGTGTATAAAGGGATACAATATATGCGGTACAATTTCACTCTCCAGAAGATTATATACAAACTAATGGACAACAGTAGTTAAAAGTCTACACACCCCTGCAGATTTTTATGATGTAAAAAATCAAACATACAGTAGATAAACGCTTTTTTCCACCTTTTGTGAGGCATAGCAAACAACATAACATACACCGATCAGGCAAAACATAATGACCACTTATGACCATTATAAGAGGTGCCATGAATAAGAATAAGTTGCAACTTCCAGGACTTAAAGGATCTGCTTCTAACATCTGGGTGCCAGATACCACAGCACACCTTCAGGGATCTAGTGGAGTCCATGCCTCGATGGTTCAGGGCTGTTTTGGCAGCAAAAGGGGGACCGACAGAATATTAGGCAGGTGGTCATAATGTTATCCCTGATCGGTGTATAACATTTATAACAGAACATAATTTGTCTCCTCAGTCCCTAACACATCTTGCCACATTTTAGTAAAATGCCTTTAGAAAGCCTTATATGTTTCATTTTTTTTGTGAGAAAGAGCTTCCCACTAGCCACACTACCCCACAACGCAGACATGTGAAGAATACAAAAGAAAGTTGTCACATGCAGGGAGTGACTAGTGCTTGCCAGAGATTCCTGCAGCTCCTATAAACTCTTCATAGCCTCCCAGATCATCTTTGTAAAGTCCTTTCATCAATTTCAGAGAGGGACGTCTTGTTCTTGGTAATGTGATTTTGGTGCCCTATTTTCTCCACCGGCTGATTCTCGTTGTATCTAACATTTTGGAAATTTTGTACCCTTCTCCCGATTGATACTTTTCAGCTGTAAGATCCCCTCCATGCTTTCTAGAGCTCTTTGTAGAGCATGGCTTCAGCAATCGGTTGAAACAAGAAGATATGAAGTCAATTCAACAGAAACGGTGTATCTGTATTGATCAGAATCACTTCACTGACCACTGACTTTCTATTTGTTTGCCACTTGAATTTTGTTGGTTGGATGAAAAAATACAGCTGGCATGATTTATCTTTCTGTCAGAGGTGTGTAGACTTCTTATATCCACCGGATTATTTGAACTGAATGACCTAGGGCTGTTTGTGGACTAGACTGGACTGACGGATTGTACCTGGCAGTTGGCGAGGATAGCCCAGAATGGGTAGAGCGGTGATGAGGGCAGCAGCTCCTCCTGCCAGGAACCCAATCCACCATGCCCCCACCCACAGTGGGTTTTCTGGAGTCAGATCAGGTCTGAGGAAATAGAAGGAATGCAGCTTTTTATATGTAATTTCACTGATCAAACAGAAAGAGAAAATACATCTTCAAGTATTTAGGAAATATTACACATGAGCCAAAATGTCTAACTTGGGACACAGAACTGCCCTGCTGAAGCATGCAGTAACTATGAATGCTGTCATTGTTTGTCCAGGGGAACATGAAGTCTATTTTCTGCATCTTATGCAATACAATAACTCCATTATCTCTACACAATCTCACACTTCCACAGTATCCAGTGTTGTTTACTCTGGTTCTATTCTATAATATTAACAGACCTGCCCACCATTATAAGGTCTCACTCAAAGATATGCCAAAAGAGCTGTCTTTTTCTCACCAATAAACTGGGAGATGAGCTCATCAGCGTATTACTCTGGAATGAGTGACAGTGTCTGATTAAGCCCCGCCTCCTTTCATTATCACATGCTGTTGAGGGGACGCCTTGTTGTTTCCCCCCCTCTATTTCTCTATTTCATCGATTCTCCACGATTTGATCACCAGTCAGTTTCCCACCCACCAGCCATTTAAACAAATTTATCAAATGACTGAAACCACTTGGGTGAAGGTGAGGGCTAACATGCACTTCCTATGAGACACCTGCTGCTCACAGGGCATCATAAAACATCTTTAATCAGTGATAGGTGCAAACACTACAGATTTGTTTCATTAATATGAAATAAAATCTGGCACTGGATGATCGGCTCAGCTAATATTAGACAAGTATACAATTAACATCAGTAGTACAGTTTGGTTCCATGTTTTTAAGCCTATTGTTTAAATGGTGCAACGTGAGCAGGGAAAAATCAATATCTCACAAGCCTAAAGCACAGGCAAAAAAATGTCATAAAGAAAACTCAGTTATAGACCAATAGAAATTGTTCAATTGTTTTTCCTGCCGTATTTTCCTAACACTCCTCTTTTGCTACCTCACAATAACCTCAAAGACCTCATGGCCCTATTCACCCCAGAGCCCCCGAATGACCTTAGGCAAGCATAAAAGACTCACTTTTGGCCAATTTCCGTGTAGATGTTGAGGAAAAAGCCACCCAGCAGGTATCCAGCTGCCGGGCCTATAATAGCTGCAGTGTAGAAGATACCTAGGGAAAATAAGGCATGTTAGTTTAGAAGGGTAGCATATTAGCACTAGATCTTTCACGGCTCACCCCCTGAGCGTTCGGGAAAACTCCATTGTTCCATTTCACAGAATCCATGTTGGATTTTTGATCTCTGCCTAGGCTAGGCTATGTTTAGAAATGGAAACTAGAGTACAGAGATGCAATTGTCCGTGAATGCCTTTGAAATGCGGATGGTGGGGACTGGGAAGCAGCACAATTGTAGGACGCTTTATTGATGTTGAAAGTGGAGCTTGGCAGTAAAGGTCAATAATTATGCTGCTGTATACAATGGTGTCTGATAGGAACAAAATAAAAAAAAATAAATAAAAAAAAGTCAAATGCAAATTCATGTAGATTTCCAACATCCCAAATCATATTGTGGGCTAAAGTACTTCAGTTCTCTGGAACACACATACACTATCTTGCCAAAAAGTTTTGGGACGTCTGCCCTTACATGCACATGAATGTAATATGGAGTTGTCCCGCCCTTTGCACCTATAACAGCTTCAACTCTTCTGGGAAGGCTTTCCACAAGGTTTAGGAGTGTGTTTATGGGAATTTTTGACCATTTCTCTAGAAGCACATTTGTGAGGTCAGGCACTGATGTTGGACGAGAAGTCCTGGCTCGCAGTCTCTGCTCTAATTCGTCCCAAAGGTGTTCTATCAGATGAAGTGCAGGCCAGTCAAGTTGCTCCAAACCAAACTTGCTCATCCATGTCTTTATGGACCTTGCTTTGTGCACTGGTGTTGGAACAGGAAGGGGTCATCCCCAAACTCTTCCCACAAAGTTGGGAGCATGAAATTGTCCAAAATGTCTTGGTATGAAGCTGAAGCATTAAGAGTTCCTTTCACTGGAACTAAGGGGCCGAGCCCAACCCCTGAAAAACAACAGCTGAATTCAATGATTTGGAGGGGTGTCCCAAAACTTTTGGCAATATAGTGTATATACATAAGAAATAAGTAGCTCTAAATGACGCCATGATATCACACTGCTCTGTGTTTGCAGTTCAATAAAACGACTGAATATTTTCGACTTGTTTTTCATGGCCTTTACAACATCGTTTACAGGAAATTGTGGACTTGAAATGTATGAGTGCTTTTAGAGCCCACTTTTAATCCACACATACACATGTTTGCACTTCAATTACATGGTCAACTCTTTTTATAACTCTTCTTTTCATAACCTTTATAAACTCCATTTACAAGAAATACACTATATATATATATGTCACTACTGAGACCAGAAGTTAAACAAGGAAGCCTTTTATACGAGCTCTAACACACAAAGACACAAGAAAGGTCACTTTTTTCCCTCCACATCAACCACACTGACCTATTAAGCTTAGGCTAAATCACACGAAACTTTTCAGTTGAACAAATAAATGAGAGTGTCAGGGCCTGATACAGTGAATTGGGTTTCCAATTATAGCTTTATCTTTAATCTAAATTCGAACTCAATATCTTCTTCTGCGAGCTCTTCTTCTTGTGGTTAGCTCTAGACAGGATATACAGACTACTTTAATTCAGGACTGTTTTTAGTAAGAGGGCTTATGATGTCACAAGCCTCAGTTGACTTTTACTTTGTTCCTTGTTGCTCAACAGTACTGCAATGACTATGGTTTGACCTACAACACCATAAGACCAGCAACAATCTGCATTGGTGTGCTCCTACATTGAACAAACATCTAGCTTTGAAACACTGACATTTTTCCCCATACTCACTAGTGTATATTGATCACTTCCAATCACCTGCACATTCGAAGCACATTTGCTTTAGTAGTACTCACAAAACACCATATAAGCCAAAGTTCACATGAAGACAAAGTGATGACTAAACAAACAAGTGCCTCCTTAAGCACAAATCTTCCATTAATGCCAGCTCATTGCAGACTAATTTTTCCCCCTGTTATATCACTACATCTTTTATCCTACACTGGAAAAAAAACATACTCAATGAATTTATGCATACATCAGTTCCACGCGAGTTCACACCGGAGCTGAGAATCAAACCCACAACAATGGCATCTTGCATCAGAAACATTACTACTGCCTTATTCTACCATGCAGGTTTTAACAGCAATAATATAGTTGTACACTATGTTGGCAAAAGTTTTGGGACACCCCTACATATCATTGAATTCAGGTGTTGTTTTTCAGGGGTTGGGCTCGGCCCCTTAGTTCCAGTGAAAGAAACACTTAATGCTTCAGCATACCAAGACATTTTGGACAATTTTATGCTCCCATCTTTGTGGGAAGAGTTTGGGGATGACCCCTTCCTGTTCTAACATGACTGCACACCAGTGGACAAAGCAAGGTCCATAAAGACATGGATGAGTGAGTTTGGCGTGGAGGAACTTGACTGGCCTGCACAGAGTCCTGACCTCAACCCCATAGAACACCTTTGGGATGAATTAGAGTGGAGACTGTGAGCCACGCCTTCTCATTTAACATCAGGGTAGCTCAAGTGGTTAAGGCTCTGGGTTGTTGTGTGGAAGATCGGGGTTCAAGCCCCTGCACCGCCAAGCTGCTGCCACTGGGCCCTTGAGCAAAGCCCCCCTGCTCCAGGGCTGCTGCATCATGGCTGACCCTGTGTTCTGACCCCTGAATTGTTTCCCCTGGTTCTTCAGGAATGCCACATCTAATTTACAGATGAATTTGTTTACATCTAGTCTGATAAATAAGGCCCACTGAATCTCTCAACATATCTTAAAACCACCCACTGCAGTGACAATTATGATTGAGAAATTTCACGCCCTAGCTATTCACTTACCTATGTAGACTGGCGCATAATTGGACTTGACGTTCTCATCCAGGTAAGTAACACCAAGTGTGTAGAGTGGTGTAGCACCAACACCATGCAGAAACTGGCCCAGCATGAAGATGTAGCGGTACAATGAGAGTCTACTTCCTTGGTTGTTCCCGCACCCATCCGTCTGATTGGCTGAGCACAGCCCTGTATGCTCCAGTACTCTGGGCTGGTAAACTGGCGTGGTGAAGTGCGGCAGCGCGAACACGAGTGAGCCGAGCGCCATAATGAAAACTCCCCAGCCCAGCCAGCGGGGCTTGTGTCCTGTGCCACCAAAATAGCTCACGAACGTCAGGCACACGCACGCAGCAATGTCATAGGAGCTAGCGATGAGCCCAGCCTGTAATTACAAGAACAGCATATCTTAGCTGAGTCACGCTGTAATCAGTTCCTTTTCCATTAAAAAGAAAAATAAGACCAACAGACCTGATAGCTGCGCAAATCAAAGCGTCTCTCGATGGACGTGATGACGGTGTTGATGAAACCGTTGATTATCATGCCCTGGAGGAACGAGGCCACGCACAGGAAGAAGAGCACCCAGCGGGCAGTGTTGAAGCTCTGGATAAAGCGGGGGGTCAGAGCTCCCCATCCACACAGGTTCTCTGTGTCCGAGGACAGAAAATTAACCCCTACTGTTGCCCCAGAGAGATTAACAGTGTTCTTGGTCGTCTTGATGGGGGCATCTGCAGGTGGACGGTGAGGGGTGGAGCCAGTAGGCGTGCTGACCTGTGACTCCAGTGGGCTTGGCAAGTCCACACTGGGGACAATTGGTCCATCTTGCAGATCCAGCAGTTCTTGCCTGGAGCTGAAGGAACTATCATTGTTGAGCAGGTGGGGCATGACCCCTTTTGGGAAAACACTAAAACTTTGAGGTAAAATAAATGAATTTCAAATCCTGGTTCTTGATTTTATTTTTTTTTTCTCCCTGAGCTGAGATGAGACCTGCAGTTCAGATGTCAGTGTTAGACCAAACCATGAGGAGGCACAGAAATGCTTTGGAGGTAGGAAGACATCATTCTGAAATGAAAAGATTCTGAGTTAAAAACAGGGGGGAAAAAATCACATGATTCATAATCATAAGTTGTCTTATAATTACTCAATAACAGTACACATGCACAATAACAGATCCAGAAGCCTGGATATGATGCTCACAGCTACAGCCAAAATATTTTTGAATGGAATTGCAATACTGAAACAGAACACGGAGGTGGAAGTGGGGGCGTGGAACCGAGGGCCGAATTGTGAATGGAGGGCGGAGCCGAGGGAAGCCAGTGGTAAGGATCGCACACCTGTGTTAAATTATTAAATTATAGTGATGACTTTTCTCTGTTGCAGTGAGCTCTGACAGAGATAAAAGAGAGAAACGAGAAAACTTTCCGAAGCCTGCCTCCAGTTTCCATTTTTCCTGAGTTTTGGAGCAACTATAACATCTATTAAATCTCTGAAATTCTTTTGACACTTACACAAATAGAATTATAGGAAAAATAAACAGCCATACGAATAAAACCTGAGAAGTGGAGAGAGAGAGAGAGAGAGAGAAAGAGAGAGAGAGAAAGAGAGGCTTGAGCAACAAAAATGACTGTGACACTGAGTCACATTTAAACATATAATGGTACATTTCAAAACCCTGCTTACAAAATAAATATATGTTGAAATATGAAGCTGTGAAAGTAAACCTATCACGTAAATTCCAATCAAACTTCTTTCTCTCCAATCTCCTCACTCACTAACTCACTAATTCACACGTACAGAGGCTCGCAGCCACAAAGCAACCGGAGAGGATTTGCTTTCAAAGAGATCTGCTGACTTCCACCGACAGTGACCGCTGGTGACTACATGTGTTCGTGTCCAGTTGAAAATATTTGCAAACGTGGAGCAACATCTACTAATGAGAGTGAAGATAGTAGAGTTTATTTGATCTTCCATGTCCATGCTTCTCCATCATCTCTATATGATACATACACTATATTGCCAAAAGTTTTGGGACGTCTCCAACTCTTTTGAAAAGGCTTTCTACAAGGTTTAGGAGAGTGTTTATGGGTATTATTGACCATTCCTCTCTAGAAGCACATTTGTGAGGAGAGACAAGACGGCCTGGCTCACAGTCTCCGCTCTAATCCATCCCAAAGGTGTTCTATCAGGTTGTGGTCAGGACTGTGTGCAGGCCAGTCAACTTCCTCCACACCAAACTCACTCATCCATGTTTTTATAGAACTTACTTTGTGTACTGGTGTGCAGTCATGTTGGAACATTACGGGGTCATCCCTAAACTGTTCCCACAAAGTTGGGAACATAAAATTGTCCAAAATGTCTTAGTATGAAGTTGAAGCATTAAGATTGGAACAACTGAATTGAATGATTTGGAGGGGTGTCCCAAAACTTTTGGCAATATAGTGTATATATATATATATACACTGCTGAATTTAAAATATTAATGATCTCTGCCCAGAATGTTTCCTTTTTAGCGGTAACAAAACTGATTTGGAATATTAGCTGCACCACCCATTGATAAACATTATTATTATGGCAACCAATAGTAGAAACTCCTACTGATGACTTCATAGTTCAGAAATTAGCGACTCATATGAATAAAATTGCAACACAACACTAACTTTAAATTATAATATCTTTCAGCATTACAGGGTCCAGCATTGTGTCTGTGATGACTCCAAGCATCTGCCTGTTTAGCGCAGTGGTTTGTTTACAGCTCACTTCACACTTACTGATTTTGACTTGTCTAGATTACGCCTGTTGTCTGATTGCCTCACCATTTGCCTTCCTCATGTTCCTGAGGCCCTTCTACTGGTTTAAAAACAATGCCCTTCCATCTGTTTGTCTGTTTCATGACAGGATATTTCGCCAAAACACTGATACAGGAAGCTTTAGTGAAATCTGCCAAGCCCTCACTGCTCAAGACCATGTAGTTGGCAAGCAGAAAGAACAAATCTCCATCAGCCAACTACAAGAAACGATGTATCCCAGTACCATTATGGCAGTGCCTACTCCTTATAACTGGCTTCTCATTACACCATCTGACAAGTGTGATGATCCAAACTTTAGTGCCAAGCTTTATTGCTTCACTGGTTTGAGACCAAGGAGACAGATGAGCATCCCTAAACGCTTTAAAAGAAACAGCATTCCACATCTTAATATCCAACTTAAAACATATACAAAGAAAGTTATTAGTTAGCTGAGTAAGCTGGATTAGCTGGCCAGATTTTTACAGTCTATTAAACCTTTGATGTTACTTCAATATTTTGTAGAAATTAGAATTGTTTTGTACTCTTTCCACTACTGGTAATGACATCATAATTTTTTTTTACATTTCTAATTGAAATAAAATGCCCCCATTTTGCATGTCAGAAAATCTGATAAAGAAAATTATCCAGTCAGCTAGGGGGGAATGGTGATTAGCACATTTGCCTCACATACGCTATATTCTATTGTACTATATCACTATAAGCTTTTGGGACACCCCTCCAAATCACTGAATTCTGTGGTTGGTTTTCAGGGGTTGGGCTCGGCCCCTAAGTTCCAATGAAAGGAACTCTTAATGTTTCAGCTTCATACCAAGACATTTTGGACAATTGGAGTCCTGACCTCAACCTGATAGAACACCTTTGGGATGAATTAGCGCGAAGACTGTAAGCCAGATCTTCTCATCCAACATCAGTGCCTGACCTCACAAATGTGCTTCTACAGGAACGGTCAAAAATTCCCATAAACACACTCCTAAACCTTGTGGAAAGCCTCCCCAGAAGAGTTGAAGCTGTTATAGCTGCAAAGGGCGGGACAACTCCATATTACATTTATGTGTATGTAAAGGCAGCCATCCCAAAACTTTTGCCAATATAGTGGATACAGGTTAGGGGTTTGATTCTCTTCTCCACCATGTGTGTGTGTGTGGTGATGATCCAGTCAGATTGAAGGTAATATACAAATAAAATGCTTAAATTATATTCAGAGCATGTTGTATTCTGGGAGCCGGTGGATGCAGTGTACAGCATTCAGGCCCAACAGCTCCAGGGTCACTGGTTTGATCCCATCCTATCCCACCCCATGTTTTGTGTTTCCAGGATAAGCTTTAAATCCACTGTGACCCTGACTGGAATACATAGTGCTTACTGAAGATGAATAAATGAAGGCCTTGACTACAGGCTTAAAATATTGACATTAGTAAATGTTGCTTGTCATCTTAGTGTACTTCTCCCAAAGTATACATAGAAATGTTAGCATGTCGACAGTAAACAGGAGGCCTACGTCACAGTCTACTTCTCTGTAAGTATATTTACACATACTGGTACTGCACCTGAAAAGAAAACTTGGATAAACATGGTGCTTTATACAGTAAGATGTAATTCATGTTTCAGAATATTAATGAGGTGGCGTGACCATGGTGTCAGAAGTGGTACTCTGAATTGCTGTGCTGTGATTGGACACTCATCATTTGTTCCTCAGGAACTACAGGTCACAAAAGGAATAAATAAATTCTGTGCCTGTTTTTAGTTTTCAGCCGCCTGTATCATTTGTTTTGTGTTCCACAAGCCATTCTTTTCTGGACTCAAAGTACAAACAGAGGGAAGCTGAAACAGTGAGCGGTGTCCACGGATTTGAGAATAGTCTCAGTATTTGCTTTGGAGTCCTGGCTGTGTCAGACTCTTTGAAGCATAGCTGGGTGCTAAACAGGTCAACGGCACAAACAACAGAGAGGAGGAAACCAAGCAGGCCGTATGCTTTCACTGACAACATTTAGGAAGGAAGTTCAGCAATAACACCAGCTTTTTGTGTCAGCTTGATGAGAGGGTGTTGGAAAGCAAGGTAGGTGCTGTGAATCACTTCGTCAATCAATTGAAGAATCTTTTTTGTTGTCAGTGTTAATACACAGAGGAATCTATACAGTGCAAAATGTAGAAGACAAGACCACTTGCAAAACTAAAGCTAAAATAAAATGACACACGTGACATAATATAATAATTGCAACCTTCAACATTAAAAGAGCCATTTCTGCCCCTTTTCCCACCAAATAAAAATCACACGGACCCACAAAACTTATTTGACCCCTTAAGTGAAAAGAACACTGCGTATGAAGTTTAATATCCAGTTAGTTTGTTGAAATGATCAAACTGCAAAAAGAAAACCTTTTTCTTCTGTGGCCTGACCTCAGCCTGATAGAACACCATTGGGATGAATCAGAGCGGAGACTGTGAGCCAGGTCTTCTCGTCATCACAACATCAGTGCCTGACCTCACAAATGCGCTCCTAGGGGAATGGTCAAAAATTCCCATAAACACACTCCTAAACCTTGTGGAAAGGCTTCCCAGAACATTTGGAGCTGTTATAGCTGCAAAGGGCAGCGCATGTAAAGGCAGATGTTCCAATACTTTTCGCAATGTAGTGTATGAGGTTTTATTAAGACTAACAGGCATGTATATTCAACATACAACACACACAACAAAGTTTATACGTTTTGAGTTTTAGAATTGGACCCACTTGTCTACGTAAAAGAGCCCTATAGGAAATTATGAGTCACATACATGTTCACAAAACACTACTACAGGCAATGGTGACAAAGGTAATTGTATTAATTGTATTAATTGATATATGTTGAAATCTAAATACACCGGCACTGACTCATTTGCACTGACTCTGACAGATTTCCCGTTATTTTAGCTGTCTACTACAGCATCTCAAATTGAAATTAAGACTGTAAGCTTTAATTTGAGACTGTAACTTGTTTGGATGGGTAGAAATTGCAGCTCTTTTTACATAATAAGTCCCCTATTTTTAAGCAGCCAAAAATAAGTGGAAAACTGGCTGCTTAGCTGTACTAAGGTGTGTATTTGGAATCTGTTGCTGTTGACTCTTAATATGAAGTCTAAAGAGCCGTCACCGTCGATTAGTCGAGCGAACATTTGGCTAAATATTCATAGTTTTTCTCCACCTGTGTAATGGGAAAACCATGCTTTAGCACTGTATGGATATAGTCAGAGAAACACTAGCAAGCCAATGCCTGTTAGACCCTTAAGAATATCTTCATCTTCAATGAACCAGAGGGCAGAATGGTGGCTTAGTGGTTACCACTGTACTCTGGGTACTCCGGGTACTCTGGTTTCCTCCCACAGTCCAAAAACATGTACATTAGTTTGATTGGTAATTCTAAATTGCTCCATAGGAGTGAGTGTGTGTGGTTGTCTGTCTATATGTGTGGCCCTGTGATGGACTGGTGACCTGTCCAGGTTGTATCCCTGCCTTTTGCCCAGTGTGTGCTGGGATAGGCTCCAGCAGATCCCTGTGACCCTGATTAGGAATAAATTTTCTAAAGGGTATAGAAAATGGATGAATGAATGAACCAGATGCTACGATGTAAAGTGAGAATAACAGTTGCTGATTTGATCATCGTTGTGAATGATCAACAATTCATCTTCTGTACTGCTTATACTACACAGGGTTGTAGAGAACCTGAAGGCTATTCTACAATCCTGCTCAAGGCACAGGACACCCTGGATGAGGTGCCAGATTGTGATAGTTTTGCAAGCTATCAATCCACTGGAATTTGGAATTGGAACAACAAATGGACTAATGAACAGTATTTTCATTAATTTTACACGGCTTTACCTAGTCCGTTACACACGCTCAGGCTCATTTCCATTAAGGTAATGTTAATGTCATGTGTACTTAGACCTTCAGTTAATCCACATTCACAAAACTAGCAGGAGACAAGGATATTTATCTCAGTTATAAAGGTCATTCACTCCAGCAATCTGTTCTCATGGAAGTGACTTTCATTTCCAGGTTTCACCTTCACTTATCTGTTAAAGTTCATGTTCTGGTTGTGGAAATATAAATATATCATTATGCCAACAACGATACAGAGACTATCAGCAAGAGAGAGAGAGAGAGAGAGAGAGGGAGAGAAAGAGAAAGGCTTAGAGCTCCAGGAGCTCCAAAAAGAGTATAACAAGCTTCCTAATGTAATTTATTCCATTAAAGTAACCAATAAATATTGTTTTAAGTAGATTTCCACCGCAGGAATGAATGTTTTCCACCTTATTTCTGAAACACCACCCATTCAGTGTCTCTATCTCACCTCATTACTCTCCCCTTTGTCCTCCACTTTGAAAACAATAAAGTTATACATCAATGTTTTAATGCAAATGCTAATACTTTAGTGTTATAATAATACAACTAATACATCATTTTTTACTTAACACTGCTAACAACATCAGCTTTAATAAACATTTGGCATTGTTGGGTAAAAGAACACAGATACACTATATTGCCAAACGTTTTTCACAGAGTTCTGAACTCAACCCCATAGAACACCTTTGGGATGAATTAGAGCGGAGACTGCGAGCCAGACCTTCTCATCCAGCATCAGTGCCTGACCCCACAAATACACTTCTAGAGGAATGGTCAAAAATTCCCATAAACACACTCCTAAACCTTGTGGAAATCCTTCCCAGAAGAGTTGGAGCTGTTATAGCTGCAAAGGGCGGGATAACTCCATATTACATTCATGTGCATGTAAAGACAGATGTCCCAAAACTTTTGGCTATATAGTGTAAACAAAGTTAATAATTCAATTTAATTCAATTTTATCTGTATAGGACTTTTAATAATGGACATTGTCTCAAAGCAGCTTTACAGAAGTATAGAAACAGAAAAATAATTATAAAGTTTAAAGTTAAGTAACTATTTATTAACATTTATCGCTAATGAGCAAGCCTGAGAAAAACTCCCTGAGATGATATTAGGAGGAAAATACATATCAAGTGATTAATAAATACACTGGCATTTTATTCAACCCTTGAGTACAAGTATGCTATGGTATATGGTGGACACCTGATCATCTCACCCATATGGTATCCCTTTCAAACCCATTAGCATTAACACTGACCGGTTTCCCCTTTGCTGTTATAACAGCCTGGGAAGACTTTCCACTAGATTGTGGAATGTGGATATGAAGTTTTGTGCCCATTCATCCACAAGAACATTAGTGAAGTGAAAGGTCCTGGTGCAATTCATCCCAAAGGTGGGTTTGGGGTCAGAGCCTGGCCCACTCAAGTTCTGCCCATAACACCATTGGCAAACCATGTCATTATAGACCTTGCTGTATGCACAGAGGCATTACCATGATTAAAGATGCTTGAGCCCTTTAGTATAAGTGAAGGCAAATCTTAATACTACAGCATACAAAGGCATTCTACACAACAGAGTGCTTCCAACTTTTGGCAAAAGTTTGAGTAACACTTAAAAAAATGAATTACAGATTGTTACTTATTGAACTCAGGTCTCTAGAATAATATGGCACTATGAAATCTTGACCATTAAATGTAACCCAGTTATAGCCTACTGCTTCATAACCTAACTTAACAAAAGGAATTACGAAAAAGATCAGGAGCTGGAATTCACTGTTCGACTCACCGAAGTTACAACAAGTCACTGACCAAGTTAACCATGTTGTAAATGTTTTGAAATTCCACATTGTGAGATGAAGACAGACCAGCAGAGAGCCAAGCTTGCATGTTTGCCTCTCTTATTCCTATTCCTAAATCTTACTGAAGGTCATCTAATATGAAATGAAACAAAACCCCAAAAAAACTTTTACTTTTTACAGGTGATGTGTTGATGAGGCCTGAATGGATGTGGCAGAATTATAGAGTAGTATATTAGTAGTTACATACACTACCAGTCAAAAGTTTGGACACACCTTCTAATTCAGTGTTTTTTGTTTAGTGACTTATTTTCTACATTCTAGAACAATACTGAAGATTTCAAAACTATGAAATAACACACCTGGACTTAAGTAATCCATATGTAATGACAACAAAAACAGTCAGTTGTTATTTTAAGACACGAAGGTCAGGTGTTCTGGAATAGTTCTTGCAAGAACAGTATTGTCAAGTGCATAACCCAACAAGCACCATGATGAAACTGGCTCACATGAAGAACATTCCAGTAAAGAAAGACCAAAACTTACCTCTGCTGCAGAGGAGAAGTTCACTTAGAGTTACCAGCCTCAGAAATCACCAATTAGAGGCGTTATGAAGGCTTTACAAAGCATCAGTAGCAGACATATCTCAATATCCACTGTTCAAACGAGATTATTGTGGATTTCGGCCGCCTTCAGCATTGTTTTACAATGTAGAAAGAAATCAGGAAAGACCATGGAATTAGAAGGTGTGTCCAAACTTTTGACTGGTAGTGTATATTAGTAGAAAATATTAGTATATTAGTTGAAATTTTAGTATATTAGTAGAAAATAAAGATTTTAATATATTAGTTGAAATTTTAGTATACTAGTATAGAATTTTAGTATATTTGTAGAAAATGTTAGTATATTAGTAGGAAATTTTAGTATGTTAATAGAAAATATTAGTAGAAACTTTTAGTATATTAGAAAATTGTAGTATATTAGAAAATGTTTGTATATTAGTAGAAAATTTTAGTATATTAATAGAAAATAGTAGAAAATTTTATAATTTTAGTTTATTAGTTGAAAGTTTATATATTGGTAGGAAATTTTTGTATATTAGTAGAAAATATTAGTATATAAGTAGAAAAACTAAAGAAATAAAACAAAACCAAGCTGAACTGAACTGGCAATCCAAATAACTGAATCCAGTAAATTCCTTAGACTTGGACAGATGACTGTAATATTATGCTTTGTTTTGTTTGATTACTATGAACAAAGCCTTAATAAAAAAAAAAAGGGAAGAATATTGAATAACGTTTGGTTTGTCTTCACTTTCAATATGATTCACATAGTATTTCTCAGAAAGCATTCCATGATGGGGAAGTTACACATGAATATTCTCTTTGTTTCATGCTTCATCTAAGACTTTTAATTACAGTGAAACCTAAGCACATTGCCCACACAATTTCATTCTCCAAAATGGAATAAAATTTACTGTGTTAATGTTGAATTCTCAAATTTGTTCGGTCAGAAGGTGTTAATGACAGACAACTTGAGGCTAGACCGGGAATGTTCATTTATTGGGACGTCTGCCTTTACATACACATGACTGTAACATGGACTTGGCCCGCCTGTCCATAAAGACATAGTTGAGCGAGTTTGGTGTGGAGGAACTTCTTACCTGACCTCAATCCAATAGAACACCTCTGGGATGAATTAGAGTGGAGACTGTGAGCCAGGCCTTCTCATCCAGCATCAGTGCCTGACCTCACAAATGCACTTCTAGAGAGGAATGGTCAAAAATTCCCATAAACACACTCTAAACCTTGTGGAAAGCCTTCCCAGAAGAGTTGAAGCTGTTATAGCTGCAAAGGGCGGGACAACTCCATATTACATTCATGTGCATGTAAAGGCACGTGTCCCAAAACTTTTGGCAATGTGGTGTATCTTCAAAGTTCACCCTGTGTCTATTTGGGAATGCTCCAGGCTCACAGGATTCCTTCCACATCTGCAAAAACATGCTGGATCGGATTTCACACGTCGTTTCATTGGAGGAAGTCTGTCAGGCGTATTAATTACATATCAGTTTGCCGCTGCTATTCATTCCAGGTTGAAATGTCCGGTGAATCATGTTACCCATTCTACTACAGAGTATTAAGAGTTCCTTTCACTGGAACTAAGGGGCCAAGCCCAACACCTGAAAAACAACACCTGAATTCAATGATTTGGATGATTTTGGCAATATAGTGTATATATAAACTAGATAAAATGAAATGTGATGACGAACAAACGAATGTCTTTATCCATTAACCTAATAGTGGAGAAGTCTAGCGTGATTTCCGAAAGGTCTCGCAGTCGATCAGTCCTTCGCTGCTGTCCGAAACGCTCCGAGATGCATTTGTGTTCATGCTACAAATCTGCATGTCCCAGGCTGCCTCCAAGTGATCGGATCACAAATCGACCCCGTTTGCGCCTGCACTTAGCGCTGATCACCCAGGACACACGGTGTGAACGAGGTCAGAGTGGTATTCTGATGCACCGGGTTACACTGTATAACAATTTCAGCCGCTTGACCACAATGAGAATCATTGTTACCGCGGAACTGAAAAAAGCACAGTGGGTACAGACTCTCTCACACACACACACACATACACACACACACATACACAAGCTTTTTTAATTACAACTGAGTCATGCATGTTAATAAAAACAACTCACTAGCCAAAGCCAAGGTTAATGAAATTATTCTCTGTGATGTCTGACATGGATTTTTGTAACTGGGAGTGAAACAAAACACTTTCAACATTCCAACATCTTAAAACGATGAAAAAGGTCTGACCTAACAAGACCTGGCAGTGGGAATCAAGGATTTCCCTCACACACACACACACACACACAAACCCAGTACCCTACTTCTCCGGAGAGCATGCTGTGCCCTTTAGACATTTACTAGTGAATTCAACTGGAATGCATGACCCATAAACACAGACTAATCAGCTACCCAGGTTTTCCCCACATCTGAGCCTAGAGCTCGTTACAGCACAGAACTACTCGTACAAAATGAGGAACTTTATATTTATTATGCCAGTTTGCACAAGTGTCCTGTGATGTAAATACTGATGTAAATATTGTTAAATACACAACTGGGCTTCATATCTGCATTATATATATATATATATACACATACACATATACATACACCGATCAGGCATAACATTATGACCGCCTGCCTAATATCGTGTTGGTCCCCCTTTTGCTGCCAAAACAGCCCTGACCCATCAAGGCAGGTACTTCACTAGATCCCTGAAGGTGTGATGGCACCAAGATCTTAGCAGCACCTCACAACTTACAGGACTTAAAGGACACATTTGATAGATGACCACTGCAGACCGGGAACACCCCACAAGAGCTGCTGTTTTGGAGATGCTCTGATCCAGTGGTCTAGCCATCACAATTCAGCCCTTCGTCAAACTCAAAGCTCAAATCCTTACATTTGTCTATTTTTCCCGCTTCTAACATCAACCTTGAGGACAAAACTTTGAGGTGTATCCCACCCACTAACAGGTGCCATGATAATCTTATTCATGTCACCTCTCAGTGGTCATAATGTTGTGCCTGATCAGTCTATCTATCTATCTATCTATCTATCTATCTATCTATCTATCTATCTGAAATAAATTGCCCATGCATTGTGGAAGAGTGTAGAAATATTTCATCATGGCATAAAGGGGATCAGGACTGCTTATTGACAGTGCAGTTGTAAATAATTTCTTTTCTATACCTGTACACCATATACGTTAGGTGTAATTGTTTAACAAGGAGCTTTTGTTCATGGGTAACTTCTGAATTCATTAAAAATAAATTCCTTCTTGCCGAAGCCATCTAGGAGAATTAATCTTTCATTAAAGTAGGAATTGATCAGATCAGATCATTTCATTCTGATTCCTGCGATTAAAGATAACATGTACTGTACACGTTAGGGGTGGGTGGGTGGGTCAGCTGCCCAAAAGCCCCCATTAAAGCCCCTCTCTGCACCTCTCTACCTCCGTCTCTGCACCAGCAACTTTGTCGCTTATGCCACAACATACATTTAATTTGGGTTAATGAAAAACGTACACTATATTACCAAATGTTTGCGGACGCTTATGAACTTCTGACTGTTCCACTCACGTCCTTTTAAAACACTTTATTCCACATTTAGTCCCACTTTACTGTTATAATATCCTCCACTCTTCTTCGATTATAAATGATAACTTATTATCACTTTTTTTTCTGATCTGTTTTTTAAATAGGTGCATAGATCCTGTTTTGTCATGACCTGGTACAAATGAAGTCCTGGAGATCAGGCAGAATAACTTTGGAATGATTTACAGTGAGTCTTCCTTCTAAAGGAACAAGTGGACCTGAACCATGCCAGAGAAATGACACAGCGTAATAACCGAACCGATGAATTAGCCTGTACTGACTGACCCATTCCACAAAAAACGTCTTTAAATGCATTTTAGAAATAAAATCTGATTTATTTCAGGGTAATTAACATCTAATCTGCGGCAGCTAGAAACGTTCTGATGTCGTTACAGGGATTTTCATGGTAACTGAGCATGAAAACAGAAAAGCTGAGTCACTTCCAACATGACCCGCTTTATAAATACACTATATACAGAAAGAGGAAGGAGTGTAGACGACAAAACAGAAAAAAAGACAATAAAAAGAGAGGAAGCTGTTATTTGTCACATATACATTGCAGCACAAATTCTTTTCTTCATATCCCAGCTTATTAGGTAACTAGGGGATCAGGGCACAGGTTCAGCCATGATACAGCAGCCCTGAAGCAGAGAGATCTTGCTCAAGAGCCCGACACTGGCAGTGCTGGGGTTTGAACCCTGAGCTTTCTGATCAGAAACCCAGAGTCTCTGCTGTCCAAAGAGTCTACACAACCCTCAGACAAATACATGATTCTGTGATTGAAGCATGGCATCAATTTCAAACGCAGTAAACTCCTGCCTGTATCATGACTACAGATTGTACAGAAAAGTTCTGTCCAAGTTCAGTCCAGTCTTAAAATGACACTTTTCTTTCTAAGCGTGGGATTTGTGAATAATGTTCAAAAGGCCCACAGTGTAACCCTTGAATACAAGAGCTTTTTTTTGCGTGGGTGGGTGGGTCAGGTGGGGGGGGGGTTGTCACTGGAACAGGTTTTGGGCCAGCGAAGGGAAATTATAATAACCACAGGAAACAAAGACATTCTGTGGCAACAGTTTGGAGAAGAGCCAAATTCGGCTGTGACGTTTAGGTGTCCACATTTAGATTAGTAATGTATTTTAATTCAGCCTAACATTTATTAGTTAAATAAACTGCAGTAATTATACTGTAGTTGTCCAGGAAGAAAAGGATTGGACGAATATTGGAGCCTGCTTTTAGACAAGTCTGTGATTACAGACATCAGACATCAGCGTCTGATCCCAACCTGGCAGGACAAAGGAGACATAGGAGAAGACTATGTACCTGTTTCATCAGACTTTCTGAATTTTAGTAGATCAAGTCCAAAATTCTGTCAGTACGAAATGACTTGATGTGACAGAGAACCAACTTTAATCCAGATATTCATAAAATGTTTATGAAGATCTAGCAGAAAGGATCAGTTACGGAGGAGCACGTGACTCGGGATGCGGACACAGCAGCCGCGATGTTCCAGGATCCCCTCGAACCAAACAAGAGGACGCACTGTGAATGTTTTTCGAAATAAAATCGCATTAATATATCCTGCATCTCTGCCCTGTAGTGCTTACACTGACAAGTTGTTTAAGATGAGCTCCTAGTGAGAGAAAACAGGAGCAGATAATACAATGATACAAAAGTAGCTGGACAATACAGTACAGTACAGTGACCAGTGCTTCAACTGACCAATGTTGCTACCCCAACAAGAGCACTGCTCACGCTGGTGTTTATTCAAAACTGCGGTTAAGCTGTTATGCTAATTATTATTGTTCTTGTAAAATTTAATTACATTCACTGTCCACATTCCACCAACTCAAGAGACTGTGGTCCCAGAAGATCAGCAGTTTTTCTCAAACACTCCAGCCAGCTCATCTGTTAATAACAACCATGACACGGTTACAGTCACACACATTACAAGTTCTTCTTTCTTATGTTTGACATGAAGATTAACTGAAGCTGCTGCATCTGAATGATTTTATTCATGCATGGTGCTGCTGCCACGTGATTGGCTGATTAGATCACTGCATGAATGTTCAGGGGTGCAGGTGTTCCTAATAAAGTGCCAACAGTTTTGGGACATCTGCCTTTACATGCACATGAATGTAATATGGAGTTGTCCCGCCCTTTGCACCTATAACAGCTTCAACTCTTCTGGGAAGGCTTTCCACAAGGTTTAGGAGTGTGTTTATGGGAATTTTTGACCATTCCTCTAGAAGCACCTTTGTGAGGTCAGGCACTGATGTTGGACGAGAAGGTCTGGCTCGCAGTCTCCACTCTAATTCATCCCAAAGGTGTTCTACGGGGTTGAGGTCAGGACTCTGTGCAGGTCAGTCAAGTTCCTCCAAACCAAACTCACTCATCCATGTCTTTATGGACCTTGTTTTGTGCACTGGTATGCAGTCATGTTGGAACAGGAAGGGGTCATCCCCAAACTGTTCCCACAAAGCATGAAATTGTTCAAAATGCCTTGGTATGAAGCTGAAGCATTAAAAGAGCCCAGCCCCTGAAAAACAACACCTGAACTCAAAGATTTGGAGGGGTGTCCCAAAACTTTTGGCAAAATTGTGTATTTATGCAAAAATCTAGCAAATTCAAAAGGGTTCACAAACCTTCAAGCACCACTATATATACGGAAGTATTCAGGCAGTTGAAAACTGTCAGGACTGGTGTCTGGCAAACAGGCAAACTAGACAAAGTGGTAATTGCAGAAGTTGCAGAAAAGAAACGCTTCATCTCAGATCATCTCTAACACAACGCTAGAGTGCAAAGTCACATAGAGTGGTGTGTTTGTCACTGGGGTTATGTAATAGAAGTAGTCTGACTGTAAACTGGCAATTGTCAGTAATAATCAGATGACTGTAAAGGAAGGGGTGGAGAAGTGGTAGCTCAGTGGTTAAGGTGTTGGATCACTGAGTGCAAAGTTGTGAAGTTCCAGAACCACCTTAACCCTCAACTTCTGCCTTCTCTAAAAATGAAATAAAGGTAAGATGCTTTGGATAAGAACGTCTGCCAAATTCAGACACCCTTAGGGCAGTAGTGGTTCAAGTAGTTGTTGCTCAAAGGATCAGGATTTAAGCCACAGCACCACCAAGCCCAACTATTGGGCAGTTGAGCAAGGTGTGTAACCCTCTCTGTTCCAGGGGTGCTGTATCATAGCTGCCCCGGCGCTCTGACCCCAACTTCCTCAGCTGGGATACGTGAAGAAAAAAAAAATCCACTGTGCTGTAATGTACGTGTGGTGATAATAAAGGCTTCTTGCCTTCTTCTTCTAAATTTAAAATCGACTTGAGGTCATCTGATGTTACGACTAAGGGATCATAAGAGTCTAGCATGTGACTTCATAAGCTAGGATATGGGTAGTTACAGTACATTGTGGTAAATAAATCTAAAGATTTATAACTTCCACCAGAATAAGTATTTGGGTGCCATATATTCAGCATCTAAACCTATCATCCATGTCAACATAATAACACATACATCACTATAATAACACTGTTATTAACAGTAATAGCAGCAGTAGTCGTAGTACTAATTACAGTAGTCGTAGTCTCAGTAGTATTGCGTGATTATTCATCAAAAAAAACAAGTGTATAATAAACATATATGAATGCATTTCGAAGGAAACCCCAACAGTGTCCAAACAGGTCCTGCTAGGAAAGAGTATACACTGTTATATAAAGCATAGATTTGTGTACACTTGTCAAGTCCTTCTGAGAGCTTACAGTACCTCGAGGCATGAGGCTTAGAGGAACAGATGTCCACATGGCTTCTTACAACTTAATCGCATTTGGTGTCAGTAGCCAGGCTCAACACAATACAAACGACAACAATTTAAATGAATAAATAAATAAATACCATCAAAAGCTACAGGTTATAATGTGTTATCAGTTTCATATGTTTTACTCATTATAAACCGGGTTAGTTTTTAAAAGTGCAATATTAATGCAATAATAATTATAATAATAATGATAATAATAAATACCCAAGCAGAGGTTAGCATTAATGCCTCGCACCTTCAGGATCCTTAGTTTGATACTGAGCTTGATTTACTATCTGGGTGGACGTTTGCATGTCCCCCATATACATTCACTATATTGCCAAAAGTTTTGGGACATCTATCTTTACATGCACATGAATGTAATATGGAGTTGTCCCGCCCTTTGCACCTATAACAGCTTCAACTCTTCTGGGAAGGCTTTCCACAAGGTTTAGGAGTGTGTTTATGGGAATTTTTGACCGTTCCTCTAGAAGCACCTTTGTGAGGTCAGGCAGAAGGCATTCTATGGGGTTGAGGTCAGGACAGTCAAGTTCCTCCACACCAAACTCGCTCATCCATGTCTTTATGGACCTTGCTTTGTGTACTGGTGTGCAGTCATGCTGGAACAGGAAGGGGTCATCCCCAAACTGTTCCCACAAAGCATGAAATTGTCCAAAATGTCTTGGAATGCTGAAGCATTAAGAGTTAAAAACCCCTGAAAAACAACACTTGGATTCAACAATTTGGAGGTGTCCCAAAACTTTTGCCAATATAGTGTATGTGTGTTTTCCTGCAGTTTCTCCGGTTCTCAAATCTCCGAAACATGCCTGTAGTGAGACTGGGAACTCTTTTACCTTTAAATCTGTTAAGGATTATGTGACCAAAGTGCCCTTTGGTCTGGTGTCATATACAAGGTAAATCATTACGCCTTGTGTCCAGTGAACACAACAACTACAATATAGCAGGTGAATAAATGTTTAATATTGTTGTTGTTTTTGTAGAATAGTCTAAATTATAATTAAGCTCATAACTCATACAGCTCTGTACTCCCCTTATTTCTCCAGTGTGTGCTGTATATTCAGTAGAGATCCACTGTAATGCATCTAGCATAGGCAGGGCTCCAGCCTGATGCATCTTACATACATTACAGCCCTATATATACATATATATATATATATATATATATATATATATATATATATATATATATATATATGTATGAATTCTGCATAAGTGTCAGGCGTTTAAAGAGAAGATTAAAGCCCACCTCACCCTCTTCTCCTGGACTTGTAGAAAACACGCATGCTCACTACAGCACCATTTCCTTGTTTCAGCTTCATCATCGCAAAAAAAATAACTAATGAAGCTAAAAAGACAAGACGAATTTAATCCTGACCATTTGGAAATTCTGCTGATATCTTGGCTGCACAACCGAAGCTAGCTAGCTAAGCATCCAGCCCTGACAGCCATACCTCCGGATTTAAGTGATGCTCAACTGGGCTTGTCTACGCTTCCATGAATATCTCTATCGCTGAAGCTGTTCGTTATTTTATTTTATTTTATTTTATTTCAATGCGAATAAAAAGAACGTTGCGAAAGCACTCACGTTTCCACACGATGCTGGTTTCAGGTGTCTCTAAAAGCCGAAGGTGTTCGGGATATCTCTCCACATCCACGCGTGTCGTGTGCGCGCGCCTGTCATCCTGTAGCGCTTAAGACGCCTTTCCAGCCAGAGCCCCGCCCCCTGTGGTGCCACCGCTCCTTTCAACCAACCGCGTGTCAATACAGCTGTGCGCGCGCCGGAACACGCTTTTTAACTAACCTGCTTCATCTTAAACATGACGTGCTGTTACATAGACTATGTTATAGATTATTTGTTTTTCAGGGGTTTGGACTCGTCCTCTTAGTTCCAGTGAAAGGAACTCTTAATGCTTCAGCTTCATACCAAGACATTTTGGACAATTTCATGCTCTTTGTGGGAACAGTTTGGGGATGACCCCTTCCTGTTCCAACATGACTGCACACCAGTGACCAAAGCAAGGTCCATAAAGACATGGATGAGTGAGTTTGGTGTGGAGGAACTTGACTGGCCTGCACAGAGTCCTGACCTCAACCTGATAGAACACCTTTGGGATGAATTAGAGCGGAGACTGTGAGCCAGACCTTCTCGTCCAACATCAGTGCCTGACCTCACAAATGCGCTTCTAGAGGAATGGTCAAAAATTCCCATAAACACACTCCTAAACCTTGTGGAATGCCTTCCTAGAAGAGTTGAAGCTGTTATAGCTGCAAAGGGCAGAACAACTCCATATTACATTCATGTGCATATAAAGACAGATGTCCCAAAACTTTTGGCAATATAGTGTTTATACACTACTCACAAAAAGTTAAGGATATTCAGCTTTTGGGTGAAATTTCAGAATGCACCTAAAATGCACTATAACCTTTACAGGTGATTACAGGTAATTTGACCTTCTCTACATTTTGAATGTAAATGTCCAACTGTTCCGTGTTTCAGTACTTTTTGCATAACTTGCGGTTCTCTAACAAGGTGCTTAACGGCAAAATTCACAACTGGTGTTTGATCCATGAATCAACCAATAAATTTTCTGGTTCAATTAGAATTGGTATTTAAACAGTCCTCTTCATCATGCTGTTCACATTTTGACATCATGAGACCAAGAGCACACATAACAATTGATCAACAGTACCTCACCATTGCGAGGCTTCAAACAGGATGTTCTCAGAGGGAAGTGGCCACTGAGCTTAGAGTGTCACAGAGTGTCATCAGCAGGTTGCGACAGAGATACAGAGAGACTGGAAGAGTCACAGAAAGGCATAGAAGTGGACGTCCTTTGGCCACATCCCACAATGATGACCGCTTCATTGTGAACAGTGCCCTGCGGAACCGGATGATGAATGCCACTCAACTCCAGGCACATTTAAGGGAGGTGAGAGGCACCCAAGTGTCACGTCAGACCATTCGAAACCGTTTACATCAGTGTGGTCTGCGTGCTAGACGACCTGCAAGGGTACCTGACCACACCACCAGGCCAGGGAGCATTTACGCTGGACGAGGGACCAGTGGGCCTCAGTGCTGTTCTCTGATGAATGTCGATTCACATTGAGCAGAAATGATGGCCGCAAACGATGTTGGAGACGTCAAGGAGAGCGCTATGCATCAGCCACTGTTGTGGTGGTGTTACAGTCTGGGCAGGTGTGTCCACTCAATACAGAACTGCCCTGCATCTTGTGAATGGTACAGTGACAAGCCAATACTACCTGAATAACATCATTAATCCAGTCATTGTGCCCCTGCATGAACAACACAGGCCTTATTTCATCTTCATGGACAACAATGCTCCAGCTCATCGAGGTCGCATCATTAGGGAACGGCTGCTGGAGGCTGGGGTACCTCAAATGGAGTGGCCTACACTTTCTCCAGACCTGAATCCCATAGAAAACCTATGGGATCAGCCGAGTCGCCGTGTAGAGGCTCGTAACCCTGCACCCCAGAACCTCAATGACCTGAGGGCCGCCCTTCAAGAAGAGTGGAATGCCATGCCTCAGCAGACAATAAGTCAACTCGTGAACAGCATGAGACGTCGTTGTCAAGCTGTAATTGATGGTCAAGGGCACATGACAAATTATTGAGACATTGAGATTTTTTGTTGTGGTAAACCCTCCACTGTTGTTGGCATTTGTTTCAATAAATTGTTTGAGATGAGGAAATCACCATTACATGCTTCAACTTAAATGCCCTACTTTCATGATATAATATCACTGTAGTCTGAACTTTTCACATTTTCAATAAATTTCACCCAAAAGCCAAATATCCTTAACTTTTTGTGAGTAGTGTATATAGCATACTTACATGTAGCATGTATAAACTAAAGTGCAAGCATCAATCAACGATTTAGGATTCAACCCAACAAAAACCCTGGTGTAGGATTCCACTTACAGCCTTGCTCTATGACATAGGGCCCTTGACAAAACACTGGGCAACACAGTGACAAAACAGTGGCACAATCAGACAACAGGTTGTTGCCCACTGCTTTGCCACCTGAATCCTAGCTTGTGCCAACACAGCCCAGACCTGCCCACAGACAGTCAGAGCAATGAGTAGAGAAACATTAGACATTGCGGCCTAGCAGTGGTGCAACACGGAAGATGGAGCTGTGGTCTAAACTCATTTAGAGAATAATTTATTTCATTCACATATGCTGTGATTCTACCTTCATCTTTACCACATTAGCAATTATACTTTACAAGAAGAAAAGCAACTGAGGGCATGAAGCCTTTATTATCCCCACATATACAATACAGCACAGTGGAATTCTTTTCTTTGCATATCCCATTTGAGGAAGTTGGTGTCAGAGCACAGGGGCAGATATAATACAGCACCCCGGGAGCAGAGAGGGTTAAGGACCTTGTTCAATTGCCCACCAGTGGAGCTTGGCAGTGCTGGGGCTTGAACCCTGACCATCTGATTAACAACCCAGTGCCTTAACTAATTGAACCACCACTACCCACTGAAATGGCCATTAGAGACACTAAATCCCTGTGAATGAGCTGGTAAATTATAAACGAAATGCAGACCACATGAATATATATACTTGTGATTTGAATTACAGCCTGGATGATTGTCATATGGTAGCTTAGTGGTCAAGGCATTGACCAGAAGGTTGTGAGTTTGAATCTGGACCCTTGAACCTCAGCTTTATAAAAATGTAAGTCTCCCTGGATAAGGTCAACTGCTGAATGCTGTAAATGAACAATTGTCAGAAAATTCAACACCTTTTGGCCCAGTATCGTCCCAGTGACAGGGTTCACTTGCTTTCTGTTAATGTACATGCAGAAAGACTTGACTGCACACAAAATGGGCAAAAAATGCCAAGCAAAATATTTTAAGTAAACTCTTACAACAAAGATTTAAAGGATTATTGGACAGAGATTGCAAACACTCGTTGTTTGCTTTACAGTCACACACAACAGTAGATCAATGATAGGGATGTCAGCCCTGCTGTCTCTCTCTCTCTCTCTCTCTTTTTTTTTTTTTTTACATGTGGTTCAATTATTTTTTATTAAATGCCCTGGGCAAATTGGATAACTTGGCCTGTGTTTATCTGTATACGCTGCAGGATTTTAATAGACCTTTGTTTTTGCTGGGCACAAGTTCTCAAAAAACAATTAAATAGGCCTGTGGGGGAAGAAAGGTCTGAACGGGTCTATATTAGAGCATTAAAAAAAAGTATAGATAGATTAATTTTCTGTGCTGCTTATAGTACATAGGGCTACAGGGAACCTGGATCTGGGAATTAAGGGGAACCTTAAAATGAGTGCCAACCATCCACGTCAGTCATCCTTGGACTAGGGGAGAAAACCAGTGGGAACTATCGTTCAGTTTATAGTATAGATTATTCTTCATGTAGAACTGCTATATGTTGTATTTATAATTGCTGTGCCATTGCTATTGAGTCGGTTTGATAATTAAATGTTTCACAATGCCAATTCACACAGGAATCCAGAGCCTTTTACAGGACACTGGATTTAAGCCGGGAATTAGATTAGATTAGATTAGATTAGATTAGATTAGATTAGATTAGATTAGATTAGATTAGATTAGATTAGATTAGATTAGATTAGATTAGATTCAACTTTATTGTCACTGCACATGTGGGTACAAGGCAACGAAATACAGTTAGCATCTAACCAGAAGTGCATTTTCGCAGTGCAAATAATTAGCATATATAATCAGTATATAACAAATATAAATAATTTTCGTATATAAACAATATATAAAAATATATAAATAATTTGCATATATAAACAGGATATAAATAGTATACAGAGGGAGGTAAATATAATGAGTGCAAATGAGCAAATGATTATAGGTGGTGCAATAAAGAAGGTATTGTATACCATGATAATAAATATGTAAACAGTATACAGAGAAGGAGTTATGTACAATGAGTGCAATGATTTAGATGTATGCAATGAGGAAGATATTGTATACCATGATAAATAATTTGCATATGTAAACTGTACACAGAAAGGGTTATATACAGAAAGGGTTATATACACTGATAATGTGTTCAGTCAATGTGTGTGTGATCGGGTGGAGGCAGAGTTCAGCAAAGAAACAGCTGTGGGGAAAAAGCTGTTCCTAAACCTGCTTGTCTTGGTCCGGAGGCTCCTGTAGCGCCTCCCAGAAGGCAGGAGGGCAAAGAGCCTATGGGCAGGGTGAGAGAAGTCCTTTATGATTTTGTGTGCTCTGCTGAGACAACGCTTCCTGCAAATGTCCTCGATCTTAGGAAGTGGAACTCATACGATGCGTTGGGCAATTTTCACCACCCTCTGCAGCGCTTTCCGGGCTGACACAGTGCAGTTCCCATACCAGACAGTGATACAGCTGGTCAGGACGCTCTCAACGGTGCAACGGTAGAAGTTCACCAGGATGTCTGAAGAGAGTTGGTTCTTCCTCAGAGCCCTCAGGAAGAAGAGTCGCTGGTGAGCCTTCTTGACCAGACCAGAATACACCCTCATTGGGACGATAGTCCATCACACACATCTGCATGGTCAATCCACCTACCAGTGATATTACTACTACTACCACCACCTACAATATCTTAATATCTTACATCTTACCCTTTGTCAAGAAATTCTTAAACAGGAATTCTTATTACATTATTTATGTCAGATTTTGGAAATGCTATACATTTTCTAATATAGAATTAAAATTTAATGAGATCTATTTGGGTTCATATTCTGTTATATATGTATAGGATTTAAATGTGATATTTTTAAAGATGCACTTTTATACTCTACAAGGGGTAGTATTATTTATCTTATAGCCCTGAATAGGAACAAAAAAAAGGAAGAGGGGGTAGTTTTATTTATCTTATAGCCCTGAATAGGAAAAAAATATATACAAAAAACCTCTAGAAGTAGTTCTATAAGATATTTATGTCTTTGTGTCTGCTTATTCGTTCAATTCCTATATAAATTTTTATTACAAGTTTTATTATTAAAACGTATTATTATTAAAATAAATTATTGGGGTAGTGGTGGTTTAAGCAGTTAAGGCTCTGGGTTGTTGGTCAGAAGGTCCGGGTTGAAGCCCCAGCACCACCAAGCTTTACTTTTGGGCCCCTGGCCCTCCCTGCTCCAGGGGTGCTGTCATAGCTGCCCCGGCACCCTGACCCCAACTTCCTCAGCTGGGATACACGAAGAAAACAATTCCACTGTGCTGTAATGCATGTTATTAGTACAGTATTGTTTGTGTACTGTACACAGTTGTATATAGCAAATCATATAAACAATTTGAAATGTTTAACTCACAGTCTTTCTTATAGAGCTTGTTTGATTTAGCTTGCCCCTACATGTTAAATAATACATTAACAAACACATACTTAAGGTTTACTGATTAGTACAGCCATAACATTATGACCACTGAAAGGTGAAGTGAATAATGGCACCTCCTCATCATGGCACCTGTTAGTAGGTGGGATATATGAGGACAAAATGTTGACTTGCTGCCTAAAAGTTGATGTTAGAAGCAGGAAAAATGGACAAGTGTAAGGATTTGAGTGAGTTTGATGAAGGGACAAATTGTGATGGCTAGACCACTGGATCAGAGCATCTCCAAAACTGCAGCTCTTGTGAGGTGTTCCTGGTCTGCAGTGGTCAGTATCTATCAAAAGTATTCTTTAAGTCCTGTAAGTTGCGAGGTAGGGCCCATGGAGGACCCACTTAGTCCCCAATTCACAACTTACAGGACTTAAAGGATCTGCTGCTAACATCTTGGTGCCAGATACCACAGCACACCTTCAGGGATCTAGTGGAGTCCATGCTTTGACAGGGTCAGGGCTGTTTTGGCAGGAAAAAGGGGACCAACACAATATTAGGCAGGTGGTCATAATGTTATGCCTGATCAGTGTATTAGTGCACAAACTCAATTTTTGCCTCATTTGCTAAAACATATTGGTCCACTCAGTTAACACAGATTGGTCCACACAGTTAACACAGGCTGAAACTGAAGCTCACTGGTCAAAAGAACTAAATTTTGTTCGCACTGAAAACTTTAAACATACGCAACAAAAAGCAAATATTTCCACCAGACACTGTGGTCAAAATTAAAATATTTATTCAATCAGTCATTACACATTGGACAACAAAATACAAAACACAGCTAGCAATACGAAATTACACTGTTCAAACTCAGAAGTGTTGAATATAGTTAAATAAATAAAAATAAATAATACACCCAAAGGAAACTTATGGGTGGAAATATCTGAAATAAATATTTAACTTACAAAATAGAGTTGAACACATTTATATTTCTAAATGCTCCCTGATCTGCAATCACTGCTGCCTGGACTTCACAGTCTGATAGTGTTGTTAGCCACAACCAGATCTGTAATGGCAGCCTCCTGTTCAACACTACAGATCTTTCCTCTGCCCCCAGTGTGTGGTAGTGTGTGGATTCTGTAAAGTAAAAGCACAAATTGACTCTATGACATTCACATAAATGGGATTGATGAAACATCTGCATTAGCATGGAGCATTACAGTTTGTTGTGCTAACAGGGCAATGCAGTAAAGCTGAAATACACAGTGGTATGCAGGAACATTGTGACTTACCTGTTCTCATTCTGAAAGTCTGACAGTAGATCAAGTGGGTCCCAGTTGTTACAGCACTATTCTTGTCAATATACAGAGGAAGCAGAAGGCTGGTGCTGGTTGAAAATGAAGTAGGTTTAATTATATTATCTAATTATATAATCTAATACTGTAGATTATTGATGACTACAGCAAATAGAAATAGTCTTAACTATCGCAATTATTAACATGCTACAGTGCTGGTGTCTTATAAATTAGAAAAGTCTATTGTAACACACCGATCAGCCATAACATTCTGAGCAGTGAGAGGTGAAGTGAATAAAACTGATGATCTCCTCATCATGGCACCTGTTAGTGGTGTGTGTGTGGGGGGGGGGGTATTAGGCAGCAAGTCAACATTTTGTCCTCAAAGTTGATGTTAGAAGCAGGAAGGATTTGAGCTTTGAGTTTGACGAAGGGCCAAATTGTGATGGCTAGACCACTGGATCAGAGCATCCCCAAAACTGCAGCTCTTGTGAGGTGTTCCCGGTCTGCAGTGGTCAGTATCTATCAAAATAGGAAGGAACAGTGGGGAGCAGAGGCTGGCCCGTGTGATCCGATCCAACAGACGAGCTACTGTTGCTCAAATTGCTGAAGAAGTTAATGCTGGTTCTGATAGAAAGGTGTCAGAATACACAATGCATGATGGGTCCAAAAGGGGGAACAACACAATATTAGGCAGGTGGTCATAATGTTATGCCAGGTCGGTGTACCTTGACAATTAGTACGTGACTCCACTTAAAAAAAAGTTTCACATTGTAAAATAAAAAATAAACCTGACTCCTCAGTAACACTTAATAAAGTAAATAAAGCATCTGCCTGTGAGTTCTTATACAACTGAATTAGACTCTGGTGCACCCTCACTACCACCACCACCATGCAGTGGCAATGTCTTGCCAGTAGAGGGTAATATTTCCTCATTTGTAAACAGCCCTTCCCTCCAAAATCTTTCATCTGCATTTATCCTGTAACGGCTTCAGTAACAGCTTTATCGTCCTCATGCTTCTTATCCCTTAGCTCTGTTATCCTCAGATGTACAAGTTTTGCCCTTGGGGTCAATTTTAACCTCCAGAATTTCATTTTCCCCCAATTTTTTCTGTTTGTTGAATACCTAAATAGCCTTAAAATAAAACATAACCTCACCCCATTCTCCTAAACACCCAGAATTTCTATTGAGTGACTTATAGAAAAATGTATAAATCACCATAAAATCTTACAGATTGATCTCAAAATGGACAGAAAGTTGTTTTTAATGCTTTTATTTTATTTTTAAGTACAGAACATTTGGGAAGTTTCTGTTATCAGGGATAGTTATATAGCATGTCTTTTCCTCTGAGTCTCTGAGAGATGATGTTTTTCTCCTCCACCATGTCGTGTGAACTCTCAGTAGTTCTCTCAATACCACAGGTATGTTTATGTTAGGTTAGGGCTCTAAAGCAGAGCGACGTTCTTGAAGATTATAAAACTGCTTGTTATAGTGACCTCAAAATTTTTTTTACAACTAAAATAATCTTAAACTTACCCCAGGGAACACTGATGGCACAAAGTGTGTACAGGACGCTGAAAACATTATTATATCATCATGATCATTTCATGTTTACCTGGTCATCCTCATTCAATTAGGAAAAGTCCTAATATGGAGTTGTCCCGCCCCTTTGCAGCTATAACAGCTTCAACTCTTCTGGGAAGGCTTTCCACAAGGTTTAGGAGTGTGTTTATGGGAAATGTTGACCATTTCTCTAGAAGCGCATTTGTGAGGTCAGGCACTGATGTTGGATGAGAAGGTCTGGCTCACAGTCTCCGCTCTAATTCATCCCAAAGGTGTTCTGTGGGGTTGAGGTCAGGACTCTGTGCAGGCCAGTCAAGTTCCTCCACACCAAACTCACTCATCCATGTCTTTATGGAGCTTGCTTTGTGCACTGGTGTGCAGTCATGTTGGAACAGGAAGGGGTCATCCCCAAAACTGTTCCCACAAAGCATGAAATTGTCCAAAATGAGTTCCTTTCACTGGAACTAAGGGACCGAGCCCAACCCCTGAAAAACAGCACCTGAATTCAATGATTTGGAGGGGTGTCCCAAAACTTTTGGCAATATAGTGTATATTTAGAGTCATTGAACATTGAATAGAGTCAAACTGACCTCAAGACTGATAGGAGGGTTAAACTGCCACTAGTGATCCCTTCTACAGTTCTGACCCTGACTTTTATTTTGTATGGTTCTACTTTCTGTATTCATTCTACATAGGTTCTACTACATGACTAAATATGAAATACATTTAATTACAACAATGACAACAGTATGCTAGCATGAAATCGCTTCTTTGGCTGAAACAATGCTGCTTGGCTCAGTATCATGCTGGAAGAAGGTATTAGAATATGGATAAATTTTGCCCTTAAAGGGACACACATGGTCAGTTGATTGGCTGTTCAGATAACTGCAGTGTTCCTAATAAATTGACCATTGTAACGTGAGTCTATTTAAGATGTATAAAACATGGAAGGCAGTTTTGGGGGCAAAGAAAGAAAAGTGATCAGAGTTTATATTTATTCTTTTATTTTCCTATTACATCATGTACAGTGTGTGATTTCTCTTACACTACACCACTTTGCCAACAATTGCTTTTTCTTTTGGTATTTATTAACAGACAACACCTCATACCTTTTATCTCTTCATAGTTGGATTTAATGTTGTGGAACCTCTGTAAAACAGGTCAGTTTCTGTTATCACTTTTCTTAGAGCAGCTATAAACAGTTGCTTTATTTTGCTCTCTCTCTCTCTCTCTCTCTCTCGCTCTCTCTCTTGAAGTTAATAATGCAGAAAAATGCAGCTTGTCCTATAACTGAGAAACAAAGAAGTCTATAGTCCTCTGTCCTGAAGAGTTTCCCCATGTTGGTCCCCTCTTACCTCAAAAAGCTCAAAAGTCTTCTTCTATAACTAGTAAATAAATGTGTCCATTAAAAAGTGCATAAAATATGGGTTCTTCAGGTTTACATTTCTGGCATTTGGCAGACGCCTTTATCCAGAGCAACTTACAATCTATCTCATTTTATACAACTGAGGGTTAAGGGCCTTGATCAGGGGCCCAGTGGTGGCAGCTTGGCTGTGGACCTGGGATTCAAACTCATAACCTTCTGATCAGGAGTCCAACACCTTAAACACTAAGCTATATACACACCTTCTGACCGATCAGATTAAACAGTGCTGAAGATTAGATTAGATTAGATTAGATTAGATTAGATTAGATTAGATTAGATTAGATTAGATTAGATTAGATTAGATTAGATTAGATTGTCATACAGTATATCCGGTTGAATGTGTTCCTAAAAATTAAGGTTATGTTGTGCTCTCTCTCTCTCTCTTTCTCTCTCTCTCTCTCTGTGTGTGTGTGTGTGTGTGTGTGTGTGTGTGTGTATTTCCATCTCCAACCTCTCTCAACCTCCAACCGTCTCTTTCTTTCGATCCAAAAATTGGAAGCAAATTATTTCACAGCCAAAAAAATCCTGGAGACTTATGATACATCACACAAAATCATTCAGATGTAGAGCAACATATAATCTTAAATAAATGTGCCGCTAAAACTCCCAGCATCAGATTCAGCCTAGTTAAGGGAAGACGCTAAGAAGTTTTCCCCAGAAAGAAAAGTCATAAAACAGTTGAGGGAAACTGAAAATTCCATTGTCAAGTCAAATAAGTCAAGACAAAAAAAAAATGACAACCTCTCATTCTAAAAAAATGAGAGAAAGAGAAATAAAAACACACAAACAACCGAAACAATCGAAATAAACAACTTCCTCTTGTTTAGATAACAATAATCAATGAGGAAAGTAGTCTATAAATCTGGCGCATGATTCAATCAAAGGCATTACAGCCTCTTCAAGTGAACACAGATTCTGGTTAGTACAAACTTGTCCAAGCCGGGGGTATTTTCATTGAGTTATATATATATATATATATATATATATATATATATATATATATATATATATATATAGATGACAGAGATGGACAGTGAAGAAATGAGACAGAAAGAAAATCAATGACTTGGAATAAGGTTCCAAGGTTTGATATTGTAAATACTTTTGGTTTTTCAGGAAGCCAGAACTGCTCGACTGGAACTTGTACATCGTCGTGCAAAAGAAAACATATAGGATTATTCTTGAAATCGTTGTGAAACATTGTTCTGTTGTCGTCACTGTATAGTTTTTGCGAATGGAATTCTTCCCTCTGATTGGACGAGACATCGGTCACTCAGGATCTACAGGAAGTCCAGCAGTAGCTGCAGCAGTAGAAAGTGGATTGGTGTGTGTATGAACACAGCTCTGCTCTTATAGCGCTCCTTACATCCTTTAATCTGGAATAGTTTGCTCTTCCAGACGTACCTGGTGTGTTTTTAGAGATCGCAAACTAATCTTTACTCCATGATACGCTATCAGTATCTCCAACATCACACCATACGAACGTCCTTCATCACAGTAGCGCTGAATGAACTCCATTTTCTTAGAAAGATAAATATATGTTTGTTATTGTCTTTAAAAGATTTATAGTTGCACTATTGTGGAAAAATAAAGGGTTTAAAGTGAAGGCAGAACTCCACACATGTACAGTTAGATACACAATTTCCTACCTTCTGTATATCCTGAGTGACAGATGTCTCGTCCAATCAGAGGGAAGAATTCCATTCGCAAGCTATACCTACCTTTTCCTCTCTGTTTGGATCGTCCTTGTGTTTTCTGATTTGTTATTTCATTTTGCACTTCTCAGCCACCGTATGATGATGACCTCTAAAGGCCCCTTTTTATTCCAAACTCAGGAAACAGTTCTACAATGACTGATATCTCATCTTATAGAGCAACACAGTGTGGCCCAGAGGGAAGATTTGAACACTGATGAAGCCTGGGAAAAAGTACCAGCAGTGAAAGATACTGAAATGCTTCTGAAGATTCTATTCTGTACAGCAGATAATCAGCAAAGGAAGGGACATTTTGTGCAGAAATGAAGCACTGATTAATTCACAAGGGAAATAGTGCAGTATGAAGATTCCATGCTCTTGGTGAAGGAGAAGATAATAGCAAGCTAGGCAAATTCCCAGAGATGATAACCAGTTACCCTGAGAAGATGGGAGAACTTAAAGATCTTACCCTGCTTGCTGGTACTTTTCAAGCGTCCAGTGCAGACTATGGAACAAGATTTTTGCCTATTGAACAGGATCACAACCAAATGAAGAAACCATGTGAACCAGTTGATGCGAATCAAAACGATCTTGGATTCAGATTGAGCCATAAATCTTGACTTGAGTTTACCATCAATGGAAAACCAAGAAAAACAGACAATCCAGGTGATTTATACATACATATACATTATCAGTATATATCACTACTCATGACTCAGTCATGGATTCATATATTTTAAACAAAACATGAATTTCATGCTTTCTGCAGATGATTTCCAATCCAAAAATGTTCCAGATGTCCAAAGAATATATACCTACCCATCGAGGGAAATCATTTGTTTGATGAGATTCAACAAAAATATCATAATCTATTATTATTTTTGTATTATTTTCTGTTGACATTTAAATAATACTGCATCATGGCTGACCCTGAGCTCTGACCCCAACCCCCATTTCACTGTGCAGTAATGTACACCGATTGGGCATAACATTATGAGCAGTGATGATCACTTATGATCTCCTTATCATGACACCTGTTAATGGGTGGGATGTGGGATATATTAGGCAGTTTGATGAAGGGCCAAATTGTGATGGCTAGATGACTGGATCAGAGCATCTCCAAAACTGCAGCTCTTGTGGGGTGTTCCCCGGTCTGCAGTGGCCAGTATCTATAACAAGTATCCTTTACGTCTTGTAAGTCAATCCTTTAAGTCCTTTTAGTATCCTTTGGCCCATGGAGACCCCACCTCGCCACTAAAGGCTTAAAGGATCTGCTGCTAACATCTTGGTGCCAGCACACCTTCAGGGATCTAGTGGAGTCCATGCCTCGATGGGTCAGGGCTGTTTTGGCAGCAAAAGGGGAACCAACACAATATTAGGCTGGTGGTCATAATGTTATGGCTGATCGGTGTATATGTGACAAATAAAGACAACTTTAAATCCATGAGGAACTCCTGTCTTGGTGTTGTTGTGGTGAGTTATTTCCATTCATTAGGCCATTTAAGAGACCATGATTTGTATATACCAGAGTGAACCCTGGTATTGGTGTCCATCCCTGTGGTGGTCTCTCCCTTTATGGCAAAGTTTACTGTTTTTCAGATGAATATTCCCTGCAGGATAATGTACCATGTCACAGCACACGCATCAGCAGGATGCTTCCAATAACCATGGAAGGGACTTCATTGCCCTTCACAGTCCAAACATCTCAATCCAATAAAGAACCTTTGGGATAACCTGACCTTTGGACAAGAAAAAACAGGAGATTTGTGGTATTAATAAGCGCCAGTAATGGTATGATGCCAGGGAGGCAACACTGAACAAAAAATCCTGAAGACCAGATAAATTGTCCTATCTGCTACTAGACAGGTACATGTATTAAAGTGACCATTGACCGTATGTGTACTGAATGTTTATAGATTTGTGTCTCGGCCTCTATCTCTGCTCACGGAAAAACGATATTCCTGAAGCTGCCAGGGCATTACAAATCTTTGAGGCGTCACTGTCACATGGATTCTAGTCCACTCCATTAAGCAGCATTAACTTCTGAGATTAATGTAACACACTGGACTCAGAAGAAGGTTTAGGATCCATATGCAGGATGTACCATGACACAATGCAAAACACATTTATATGCCTTAAACAAGAGAACTGGAGGATAATCGAAATAATCCTGTAGTCAAAAGAACAGGCAAAGGGTGTAGATACAGTACATACGAGGCAATCAGATAAACAAGGCAAGTCTAGAAACGGAAAGAAATGCAGAAAATTATGAGTTTAAATACTTAAAATGGGCAGTAAATTGTGGGCAAGGACTCATGCTAGAACTCAAGAGAGAACAGCTCTGTAGGCATGGAGGGGTTACGTCCTGATCTGGTTTTACAATGACACTGAGAAGACTGCAGGGAGCAGAGGCTTGTAGGCATAGATTTCGACGGGCCAGACAATGAAGCCACAAAGAAATAAAAATTGAGAGGCTTAAAATAATGAATTTTTAATTTTATTTTTTAGAGCTAATTTTGTGCAGTTTTAGACACATTTTTTGTGTCCAAAACCTCTAGTATGTTTCCCATCATCACTGAGGTGCATGCAGGAGAGCTAATATCATTAACCAGGGTTGCCAGTGTTCAGAAAAGCTCCAGCTTAACTGTATCACAAACAGTGTTGCCAGATTGGACTGAAGATTGCCAGCCCAACTACAGCTTAAAAAACCCGTCCATTTCAAAAAATACCAGCCCAAATTGCATACTGTGATAACTAATACAGTAACAAACAGAAAAACCAAAACAAATGGGTTAGTGCAAAGAGCACTATTTACACCCACACACTATGTTAGCTACCTGTATACGTTTTATTTAATTATCAAACATGACATCAAAATTTTATAGCAGAATAATAGCGTATAAACACGCTTACCTTTTTATAGGGAACCTTATTGGGTAAACTGAGCCAAATAATTAAAACGTCAACATTACATATTATACTTTATTGTACAGTTCGTTTGAAAAAAAATAAAATAAAATATCATGTTTAGAGTCAAAAATAAAAACATGCCAGTTGCATCAAAAGCCATCCCAAATTTTATCAACCTACCCAGTGCATTTTTTCCCGGTTAGACATGACCAAAAAGATCCCAGTGAGTGGGAATCCGCCCAATCTGGGAACACTGATCACAAAAAAACAGGCATAAGGGAGACACATTTAGACATACTGTATGAGCTCACACTTTTTTTATGTAAATGTATTAAATGCCAAAAAAACAAGATTTTGGTGGCCACCACTTACCCTACATACGGTCACAGGGAACCTGGAATCTAACCCTGGGAACTTGGGGCACAAAGTGTGGGGCTGGAAAATCATTTCAGGACACAATCTATTCATACACTACAGAAAATTTCGAGATGCTAATCAGCCTACAAAGCATGCTAACTCTTCACATCCAGAGTCTTTAGTTTTGATGGACAGTCCATCACTGACGAGAAAGAGGAAACGGTGCATATAATGTCGCACAAGCATATGATAGTGCTCCAGGCCCGTTCCAGCAGCTGTAAACCTTTACTGCTATGAATATGAATGAATTAAAGCAACGCCAGAAGCCAGAAATTTTTCTTTTTTTTATTTAATGCAGAGTCTTCTCATCTCTAGTTAATCACCAAAAGTTTACTCGTGAGGTGAGGTATATTTACAATGCTAGACTAAATAACTGCCAGCATTGTTTAATGTAATGGTTCTTTGGACCGCTATTTCTTTCTTAAGAGTACACCTGAGCAATACCAAATATTTGCTTCTTAATATCCTTGTTCTACTAGGACAAGAGTCTGGCCAGGAGTCTCTGTGTGTGTGTGTGTGTTTTCTATAATCTGAAGACACTGGGGTTTGAGATCGAAAGATTCATATTAGAGGATAGATCAACGTTTCAGCTTTCTGAAACAAGCAACGCATGTTAGTTTTTTAACATAAACTCTATTTTTCTGGTTATTGCAAACCAGTGCTAAGCCTTCTTTATAGTTTCTAAGTGGTATTAGCCCCAGAAACCTCATCTTTAGGTTGAGACTGTCCTCAGGTCCAGAGAGCAGAAAGTGTCAGGTTTACTGGTCTCTTAGGATTAGCAAGTCTGGCAAGAGAGAGAGAGAGAGAGAGAGAGAGATAGATTATTATGCTCATTGTCATGCGCTGGCTATAAAAACTGTACATTGTGTGCAGGGGCTCCAGCTGGAACAGTTATGAAAGCATAAATAAAAGGGAATGCCAGAAGGTGACACAGACAGGTGACACAGCCACTTCACTGTGTGCAAACAATGGGGACGTTGTGGCTTAGTGGTTAAGGTGTTGGACTACTGATCTGAAGGTTGTGAGTTTGAATCTTTGGACCAAGCTGCCACTACTGGGTCCTTGAGCAAGGCTCTTAACACTCTATAGGTCAGTTAAATAAATGTGATAAATATAAGCTGCTCTGGATAAGGATACGCCATTGCTGAGGGTGGAACAGACCTCTCTGGCCTTTGCAACTGTCCTTCACTTATCAAACCAAACCTCTGGGTTAACTTCTTCAGGGTCTATTTGGTGTCATATCTGTTTGGGTTGTGTTCAATTCCCAGGTTGTTGCTGCTGGGCCCCTGAGCAAGGCCCTTAACCCTCAATGGTTTAGTTGTATGAAATGAGATAAAAATGTAAGTCGCTCTGGATAAGCCAAAATGCCAGAAATGTAAATGTGTCGGATTCTATCCTAAAGAAAATCACCCAAAGTGTTGTTACTTACCACCAGTGGGTTGAGGCTGAATTGCCAAAAGTTGAACAGTGATTCCAAATTTGCATCAAAAGCATTTAATAGGAGTAGCCGCGTGTCATCTGGAGCTTAGATGTCGGATGATGCGGCAAGATTGTGAAATAAAACACGATTAAATGGAAAACTGAATAGACTTACAGAGGAGAAAATGTATATTTTATATTAACCTAGTCCGTGTCCAGACCTTAATCCATTAGAGATGCTATAGCATGACCTGGAAAATGCTGCTCATGCAAGAAATCCTGGAACCGAACTGAATTAAACAACCTAATACCATAGGGAGTAACTTTATGAGTAATTCATGCAAGAATCCGGATCATTCCAAAGGGTTTAAAAGCATTCTTGCAACTGCATGTCTCCATTCTTTTTTATGCTAATGTGAAGGTATTAGCCTACCTGCTACTGAACACTAAGCTACACTATACAGCTGACCACATACTGTATGTGGAAATTTCCTGTTTCAGTGTGGCAGACATCTGTGAGCATGAAACGTTCAAAAACTGAAGTGAAAATCAATGTAACACAATGAAATATATAATATTATTAAAATAGTAAGCAGTAAATCCTCCATAACCTTTTCACAGACAGACCTGTCTTCTCTTTCTTTCTTCTCCAAAACTGCAGCTCTTGTGGGGTGTTCCCGGTCTGCAGTGGGCAGTATCTATCAAAAGTCCAAGGAAGGAACAGTGGTGAACCGGCGACAGGGTCATGGGCGGCCGAGGCTCACTGATGCACGTGGGGAGCGAAGGCTGGCCCGTGTGATCCGATCCAACAGACGAGCTACTGTTGATCAAATTGCTGAAGAAGTTAATGCTGGTTCTGATAGAAAGGTGTCAGAATACACAATGCATGATGGGTCAGGGCTGTTATATATAAGTAGGTGCATGAGTAAGAGCAGGAGTAGGACAATCACATCAAAATGCATCGATTGGAGTCCTGTGCAGCCAGAAATCTCTGGGGTGATGCATCAGGTGTGGAGATTGCAAATTATTTTGAATATTTAGCCATCAGCAGGAAGAAATTAGAGCTAAGTCTATAATAAACTCAGTGACCTATTAGTTCCTCAGGAGCTCTTGGTTGCTGTTGTAGAAAGGACATTATCAACAGTTTATTATTACTATTATTAACGTTATTTACTGTCCAGTGTCACCTAAATGAGGATGAGGTTCCCTTCTGTGTCTGGTTCCTCTCAAGGTTTCTTCCTCATATGATCTCAGGGAGTTTTTCCCTCACCACCGTCACCTCAGGCTTCTCATTAGAGATGAACAGAAACTTAACTTTAAACTTTATCATATTTTTCTAGGTTTCTAAGCTGCTTTGAGACAATGTCCATTGTTATAACCGCTACACAAATAAATTGAATTAAATGTGGTCAATGTGGTTTGCACACACTCTGTATAATGGATAAAGGTTAGTAAATTTGGTTTACAGAAACAAAGTCCACCCTTCATGGCCTTCCATTCTAGGGGCTGTTATAACAGTATCTGCTTCCTCGGATAGTAATGAGCAAAGAGAGACAGACAAGTGTGAAAAATGGGGGAATAATCAGGGTGTTTATTGATTTGTTGTACTCAAGTCTACTGCACACAGTTTCAGCTGACACTTATGAAGTTCAATGGCCTATTTAACATTTTAAGATGTGTGATGACTGTGAAAATAATGTTCCAGCATCATTAGCATTGGGTTAATGCAAGGCCAATGTCACTGTGCTGTCAAGCCCTGCTTAATTGCTGAGGTTTCATTCCGCCGATTGTTCTAGACTGAAATTGATATGTTCTGGTTGTGTTGTTTTGCAGTAGTAAACAATTGTTTGGCTGCTTAATGCACACTGAGTAAATGTTAAGGCTTACACAGTCTAAGAAATCCTTGATTGTAAACTCATGGCATGGAATGAGAGAGAGAGAGAGAGAGAGAGAGAAAGCCAGAATGAGAAAGTGAAAGAGAGAGAGAGAGAGAGAGAGAGACATCAATTAGGAGCATGTCAATTTGAGCTATATACAGTATTATCTGTGAATTTTCTGAAAATAATTGTGTGTGTGTGTGTGTGTGTGTGTGTGTAACATGCTGATGCTTCAGTAGTAGACTACCTGTGCCAGTAACACAGTCTCTGAAATAGGAAGCAAGTAAATAAGGGGCAAAGATTCTTTAATTTAGCTCCCAGTTCATTCTACCAGCTACCTGTTTCTTTTCTTCCCCTTAGATCAGACAACCTAGCATCAGCCTCAGCATCAGTGAGAATCAGTGCATGTATAAGAAATGCATAAAATAAATATTATCATGAACAAGAGAACAAAATGTGAAACAATAGTCTAGTTTCAACCAGAGCTAAAAGCATATCAGCATCTTCTGTCTCATTGGATTGGGTTGCACAGGCCACTACAAGCGTTTATATAAACATCTAGCTAACTTCCAGGCTTGGTGCTACGTGCCACAAGCATGGGTGAGTGGTTGAGCGATCATACAGTATATGCACTTCTGAATCTACTAAAGCTGGATTTCCCCAGATATGTATCTCATTTTTCCAATACAAAACCAACCACATTCTCTTTATTTGGGTTCAATGTCTTGTATTTTCACAATAGCCAAAGAACCATGAGTCCAGCCGGCGTATGAGGCTCTTTCAAGCCAAAGACGGGTACCAGCCACATGGTCACTGCCTTGAATTAAGCATATAAGGCTCAGCTGAAATTGATGATTCAGGGCTGATTGATGTCTTTCAACAGAGCCCTTCTTCTAGTCATCTTCTAGTGTCCCTCATCAGAGTTGTGATATGTTAACATCCATACCTGGGATACCTGAGAACTGCCATTTTCAACTCTAGACTGAGGTACATCTGAAAATTAGTCCAAGAAGACAACAATAAACTACACTATATTGGCAAAAGTTTTGGGACACCCCTCCAAATCATTGAATTCAGGTGTTGTTTTTCAGGGGTTGGACTCGACCCCTTAGTTCCAGTGAAAGGAACTCTTAATGCTTCAGCTTCATACCAAGACATTTTGGACAATTTCATGCTCTTTATGGGAACAGTTTGGGGATGACCCCTTCCTGTTCCAACATGACTGGACACCAGTGACCAAAGCAAGGTCCATAAAGACATGGATGAGTGAGTTTGGTGTGGAGGAACTTGACTGGCCTGCACAGAGTCCTGACCTCAACCTCATAGAACACCTTTGGGATGAATTAGAGTGGAGACTGTGAGCCAGACCTTCTCGTCCAACATCAGTGTCCAACCTCACAATTGTGCTTCTAGAGGAATGGTCAAAAATTCCCATAAACACACTCCTAAACCTTGTGGAAAGCCTTCCCAGAAGAGTTGATGCTGTTATAGCTGCAAAGGGTGGGACAACGCCATATTACATTCATGTGCATGTACTGCATGCTATCTGTTTATTATGGTCTGTAATTGAGGCCTGCTTTGGTAGTGAGTGCTGTTGAGGCAACAGTACCACAACAAGGGATGTGCTAGCTCGGTGGTTAAGGCATTGGGCTAGATCGTAAAGTTGTCACTTTGAATCCCACATCCACCAAGTTGCAAGTGCTGGACCCCTGAGCAAGGCCCTTAACCCTTAATTGCTAACTTCTATAAAATGAGATAATTTGTGCTGTAAGTTGCTCTGGATAAGGGTGCCTGCCAAATGCTGGATATGTAAAGCAGACTGAAGTGTTTAATGAAGGACCTCAACAGAGCAGCAGTGCTGATGTATAACACTATGGTGTTAAAAATTAAAGTAGAATACGAATGATTGAGTCATATCGCCTGACTCATAGTGTGGATAATACGGATTAATAAAGAGCCCTTTGACCACCAATCAAACCAGACCAACTGTCCCAGATAAAGTGTAACTATCAGAAGCATGGGTTTTTCTTATCCTTATCTTAACAAATCAAGATTCAAGTGTTTATCTTCATATGCCCAGTGAAACAGGAAGTTAAGATAATCATGAAATGCTATAAATGCTGTACAGATTGGCACTGTGTGGGGGGGGGGGTATTTCAGGTGGAGTGTGATTTACATAATACAAGTGAGATATGAAATATACTGCAAGTTCTAATGTGAGGTAGGTAGGCTGGAGTGCAATAGTAAAGACAATGGCACTTGTACAATATAAGAGATATTAGGATGACATTTTATAAGCAAAAATATAGTGCAATTATGTAACTAGTGGTATAAGATGTTGTGTCATTACGTACAAGGTTTTGTGCAAGAGACCACTGACAAAAATTGCACTGTGCAATGAGCAATAATGCAAAGTTTGCTAATAGAAGTGTGTGTGTGTGTGTGTGTGAGTGCATGGGGGGGTGTATTGGGAATTAAACCCAGCACCCCAACAGATAGAGTTAGTTATACATGCTGGTGGGAGTGTCAATGGGTTAAAATTATTGGCCTGCAGATAAAAATCAAGAGCATTCATAGTGTCTACCTGGTGGTTGTCTATGTGTTGGAGGTCGGTTCTGATATTATGGACACTCTGTTGGTTGAAGCATCCTTCCACACCAGACTGTCATGCTTTTATTGAAACTGCTCTTGAACATACATCTTTAGAAATGACAAATTTATTTAGCCTCGTCAGGAAGTTACAGATACTGCAGGAACCTTATTTCATGATGTGGGACAAGGTGAGATCTTCACTGGTGTGAACAATAAGGACTCTCACTCTCTCTACCTCCCTCCTCTTTGCTAAGTTGATAATCATCTCTTTGATTTGGCTGGCATTTAAGTTGACGCGACACTATATTTGCAAAAGTTTTGGGACATCTGCCTTTACATGCACATGAATGTAATATGGAGTTGTCCCGCCCTTTACAGCTAGAACAGCTTCAACTCTTCTGGGAAGGCTTTCCACAAGGTTTAGGAGTGTGTTTATGGGAATTTTTGACCATTCCTCTAGAAGTGCATTTGTGAGGTCAGGCACTGATGTTGGACGAGAAGGTCTGGCTCACAGTCTCCACTCTAATTCATCCCAAAGGTGTTCTATGGGGTTGAGGTCAGGACTCTGTGCAGGTCAAGTTCCTCCACACCAAACTCACTCATCCATGTCTTTATGGACCTTGCTTTGTGCACTGGTGTGCAGTCATGTTGGAACAGGAAGGGGTCATCCCCAAACTGTTCTCACAAAGAGCATGAAATTGTCCAAAATGTCTTGGTATGAAGCTGAAGCATTAAGAGTTCCTTTCACTGGAACTAAGGGGCTGAGCCCAAACCCCTGAAAAACAACACCTGTACTCAATGATTTGGAGGGGTGTCCCAAAACTTTTGGCAATATAGTGTATATGCTGTCTTCTGGCACTGATTTAAAGAACGGTCTCTCTCCTATAAGGTGTTAATGCATATAAGTTCTGCACATTTTGAGTAACTATAGAGGATAAAAAAATAAATAATAAACAACAGCGGTTTCAGGAGGAGCATGCAAATATTTCTGTCATGGTGGGTGCTTATCAAGTAAAAATCTTAGAACATCTTAGAAGAATGTCATTTATATACACCATTACCTGTTCATCCAGCATGTCATTGAACAAATCCCTGATGTATGCCTTGAGCACAGAGGGGACATTGGTGAATTCATAGAGTTTCTGTCTTCCATTGGTCACCTTTTAGTATGCATGTGAGGTTATATACACTGCTGAGCTGAAGTTATTAAGTAGTTATGGCAGCAAAAGGAATGAGTTCCAGCTAAAGGTGGTGATGTGGGATGAAATGGTGATTAGCTCCTATGGTCATACTAGTTTGTTGCTGAAAATTAAATAGAGCTGGAAGGGACAGAGCCAGGTCATGATAATAGAAAAGTTATGCAAGAATATGATATCTGGAGTTAGAATATGAAAGCTTCCATTGGTGTGGGTGTGATTAGAGTTCTGATATGAAGGTAAACTTTAATCAGGTTCTCCACAGCTTTACAGACCCAGTCTCTCTTGCCTTCTCCACAGCTTTACAGACCCAGTCTTTTTTGCCTTAACTCCAGACTTAAACTTTCATTGCAGCAGGCAAGCTCACGTAGAACCTCACCATTCAGATATGGGCACACAATGCAGGTTCATTCCAGTTTTGCAAAAACATAGTACTTATTCATCAGCCATGGAGAAGCCTTGCGTGAGACGCATCAATATTTTACCACACTCACTTCCTCCTGTTAAAGACAGCATTGGAATCTAATCTCACCATTTTCTGTTGGTAATAATGCAACATCGGTTGGTTGGTGATGGCTTCTTGAAGAACAGCATCGTGTCTTCACTCTGAATGCAGAACATGCAGTACTTCCATTTTCCTGTCAGGAATTTTCATTAACAAATGAAAGTTTGAGTCATAATCAAACAGACTTAGCACAGAGCAAACATTGCGATGTAGATAAATATGGATAAAACATGGGAAACTGACATGGGTGTGTGTGCAGTTGGTGTGTGAAGGAGGACCGAGGCAAAGGCATGCTTGGACGAAGTGGGCTGGCAGAATTTAGAGCTTAGTTACTTCCACTCCCTCTGGGTGCCGCTGACCAGAGAGAAAGATTAAAAGTGAGAATCACTGCTGATGCAGCATTCTGTAGTGAGCATTCTACGTGACGGTAGCCACGTGTTGGCAGTGATTGAGAATATTAAGCCTACTTATCCATGACCTGCCCCTCCAAAGGACATTTACGCATTTAAATAACAATCAGGAGGCTGTATGGGAACTGAATAATCTGCAGCCAGAGTTCTACTAGTGGATATTTGGACTAATATATTTGGACATGTTGACATATTTACTTATTAAAATCATATGCTATTGATTGATATTGATATATTGATAAAGAGCAGCAAGATACGGGGATTGTAAATAAATAGCTATTTATTAAAATACAGTGGAACCTTCGCATACGAATGCCCTCCCTTACGAATTTTCAGCGTAAGCATTTAAATTTTGCAAGAATTTTGCACACCCCAACACCCATCTCAGACTCACATGCACTTGCAGTCTTACTCCATCGGCTGTCAGAGAGCGGAAAGGGTTCATGAAATAACCTTGTGGGTGATTGCATGCATAAGGAATAATTCATTTGCGCATTTAATGCATCAAGAAGCAAAAATGAATTTGCATCATCATGTAATGCATAGCCTAATCCTGGAGTATCGTATTAATTAATGTCACAATAAAGGAGCCAGTGTCATCAGTTCACACGAGTTATTAATGATGTTCAACATAATCTACACCTTAATCCTATTTTTGTGTATCCTTTTGTTTGTAATAAATATCTCTTATTAATAGGGTTATAAAACCCTTTCATTGTCCCACTATAATAAATAAAATAAGATCAATTCTCCCTGCGTACTGAAAGTAAGTTTCATGAAGTTTAGGCTCCTCTGATACCATCAAAGATGGATGCAGATAAGTCTTATTTATTATTTTTTACACTCCACTGCACATTTTTGCCACTTGGCATTAGGTCATTTATTCATTAATTACTTGTCACTTATTCATTGATTGGTTGATTCATTCAGGGTCTTTGCTGCCTCTAACACAAAAACACACAATTGCTTGGAAAGCCGTTGTTCAATTTTTCCTTCACTGGAACTAAGTGGCCCAGCCTTCTCCAAACCTTCTCCAGCATGACACTGCCCCTGTGCACAAAGTAATACCCATAAAGACTTGCTTTACCAAGGTTGGTGTGGAAGACCTCGCATGGCTTGCACAGAACCCTGAACCCAACACCACTAAGCTCAACACCTTCAGCATGAATACATGTAACTTCACCAGGCTTTCTTGCCCAACCTCACTAATTCTCTTATGGCTGAAAACTTTCTCAGAAGTGTGGAGCTGCAAAAGGAAACAACGCTATATTAATGGGAATTTTTGAGCCATACAATTTAACGTAATTAAAGGAACTTTTAATGCAATTTTTGCATTTCCTTTTGAATTTTGTCACTGGTCATAATGTTATGCCTGATCAACTCCAAGATCTTTCTGTGTTCTATAAATGCCTCAATAATAAATCTTTATAGCTTCTATAAAAACCTCCGTTCGCCTTATAGCCTTATCAGAAATCTGATTAAACCCATTCCACCATATACATGCATATGATCAGCCATAACATTATGACCACCTGTTTAATATTGTGTCTGTTCCCCTTTTGCTGCCAAAACAGCCCTGACCCGTCGAGGCATGGACTCCATTAGATCCCTGAAGGTGTGCTGTGGTTTCTGGCACCAAGATGTGTATGCCCCGCCTCACTGCTTACAGGACTTACAGGACTTTAAGGATACGTTTGACAGATACTGACCACTGCAGACTGGAAACACCAGCCAAATCCTTACGCTTGCCCATTTTTCCTTCTTCTAACACATCAATTTTGAGGACAAGATGGTCACTTTTTGCAGTGCAATTCAATGTTATTAAAAGTGAAATGCAATTTTCCTTCAATAGAATTTTATTTTTAAAAACATTACATCGGATTTCATTCCTCTGATTAATCGAGTGCTTTCCCTTTTTCTTACACTAGAAAATCAAGATGATTCTTTTCCGTTTCAGAGAAAGTGAAATATAAGCACATAAGCAAAGCTGAAGTCTATGATTAGCATGTTATTTGTTAATAAAATAAAAGTATTTTATGTCCAATATTAATATTTCAATACTGGTACTTCCTGACTACCGCCGAATGAACCTGTAGTATATGATGAGCTGAATTCATATTCTCATATTAAAAAATATTTGTGCTTTAAATGAATTTTTATGATTATTTCAGTGAATCATTTGCATATATATGATAACTGTGTGTAGGGACCTGTTGCTTCTTGTTGGCTTCAGCAACCCAGTGAGTTTAAAAGAAGAAAGGTTATGCAGGTGGAGAGGAGAAAGGTCAG
>NC_080724.1:2895000-2902500 GCF_019097595.1 Hemibagrus wyckioides
TGCCAGCCAGGCCTTCTCATTCAACATCAGTGCCTCACAAATGCGCTTCTAGAGGAACGGTCAAAAATTCCCATAAACACACTCCTAAACCTTGTGGAAAGCCTTCCCAGAAGAGTTGAAGCTGTTATAGCTGCAAAGGGCGGGACAACTCCATATTACATTCATGTACATGTAAAGGCAGACGTCCCAAAACTTTTGGCAATATAGTGTACTTCCTTCATTATAGAAATAAAATTATCTGGCAATAGTGCAATATGGTGTAGATAGATAGATAGATAGATAGATAGATAGATAGATAGATAGATAGATAGATAGATAGATAGAGTTCTTCTGCACGGTCATGTCAATCTGCCAGCTCCTGTCCTCCATACATCCATTCCCTTATTTTCCTTTTTCTTTCTCTACATTTCCCTTCACTTTGACCTTCCTCCCTCCATCAAGGAGCCGGTATTAAAAAAAAAAACACCCACTTCAGCATTTATGGACCTCAGGATGAGCTTTTATTGATCAGAAACGTGCATTAAGGATCACGACAAGTGTGAGGGAGGGAAAAAGAAGAGAAAAGGAACGATTGCTTTACTTATTCAACAGCTTGACGTGCAGCCTTCTCGCCCATCCTGTCCCTCCACATCTCTCTCTTTCACCAGCAAGACAAGAAATCAATGGGCAGACATAAAGCTCAGCAAGCCCATATCCCAGTGATTATTGCAACCAGGGCTGGATTCATAATCATCAGATATTATCAGTCATAAAGAGTTGAACAGCATGGCATGGTTAATGTTCACTTTATAACCTCAAAAGTGTTTAATCATGTTATTAGAGATTTGATATCAGGTTGGTGTTCTCCCCGGATCAGCAAATCCATATGACATAAGCTCCTTAGATTGTTCGGATCCTGTCAGACATGGTCATAAGGTGAATCCTGTAGGGTTAGATTGTGTTTGTGTGCTCCCAGATCTTCTCCGTGTATCTCATTGCCCTCTGGGGTGATCAATGCACAGCTACAGCTGGTTGAAGGGGACCAAATCCATAGAACAGTTGATTTGGTTCCATTTTACCAGCTTTAGCAAAGCATTCTGGGATGAGTGGGACAGTAGTGATGAAACTCACAGCCGCAGCCCAAATCTGCAAAGGACATCAGAGAGGAAACGCTGATCAGATCAGTAAGTAACAGGTTTAATGCTTAGTAATTTTGATGTCAATACACTAGCATCACAAAGACTTGACAAATAAACAATGCTAGGTTTTTATTAAACAAAACAGGAACATGTAACAGGAACAGATACCTTTTATGCCTTTTATGATATGTCAAAACATGACCCTGCTCCATTTATTTATGATCTGTGTCAGTCTGTTTTAGCATGTTTGCATAAATGCGGCTTAAAGAGGCTAGAAATCCATTTATTTTCTTTTAAAAGTGTACATAAAGCACATAATAGACTGCTGAAAACGAAAATGAGAAAGGTTACGGATCAATAACTACCCAAATCCAAATTCTATCCACTTTTAAATTGTGTAAATCTCCTCCTCAGTTGATTGACATTGTTGTGCTACAGGGGCTTGTGTATGTCAGGGCTCAGCTTAAAGATCCCACACAGCAGGGTGAGGTCAGAAAAAGGTGCCTAACCCAGATTAGGGCTCTTCCCTGAACCCAGGTCTGGTGATGATGTCAGCAGGCGAGTGCCCAATGAGTGAAATGTTTACATAATGGGGCCATTTGAAGCTTATCGACTGCAAGATGAAGGTTGGAGGTCAGTGCCTTAATTCTGAAACTTGATGCATGGAATGGAAACTCTCATTGGGAACCTGGAACATCAGTTAACTGGCAGTGCAAGAGCCTGTGTTAGTGTCTGAGATAGAACAGATTTCCATCCACACATACTGTAGTAAAGAAAGTGGCTTGTAAAATCTCTCCACAGTCTTCAAGGATTCGGTAGAGAAGAGTCCACTCAGTTGTTGTACCTCGGGGATGAAAGGTTCCGCCAGGCCATGGATCAGTGGATCAGCTCTTTACTCCTGCACAGCTTTGTGAAGGATAAAAGTACTATGCTAATCCAGTATACATGTGTTTGGTGGATTTTGAGATGGTCTACGATTGTATACCTCTACATTTGTCCTGCGAGGTACTGCAGGAGGATTTGGATCACTAATCTAACTATGTCAAGGGTCTCTACTCCTTTTACTGTGGTGTCCAGTATGGGGGGAGGGTGCTTTTAGAGGTAACATCACTGTTACCTATTTTGCAGTTGATTTGATCTTTTGGCACTTTTAGGAATGGATTTATGACATGCACTTGAATGTGAACTCAGCCGTATGGTAACAAGCTGAAAGTAAGAATAATGCTATGGGTATGAGCACTGGCAATGAGCTTCCATAGCAGGGTTGCTGGGGACAGCCTTGGAGAGGAGCTGCTGCTCCTGTGAATTAAGAAATTATGATAATGCCCCCTGGTTGGCTCTCCCTAGAGATATGCTCTTGGGTATAGTCACCAGGGCAAAGCAAGGACCTCTGTATGTGTACCAGTCAGTTTGGTAACATCTGGGGATCTCCCAGGCGGTTTGGGGTGACCATTTCAGCCAATTGCCACCAAGACAGAGACCGTTGCTTACACTTACATACACACATGAACAAACCAAACTCAGTGCAAGGTAAGTTATATTAACGTGACAAGTGCATAAAGACATTTCTAATAAAAGCTGGTGCATGTGTAATATTTCAATATCCATATAGGGAAATGCGTATTCTCCATTTAATAGCTACTCCTACATCATGTGTGAGAGCATCTTGACATCTCGAGTGAGTAAGAACACACAGGGTATCTGAGTAATTGTGCAATGTGTCCAAGCCCATGGAGATCCTGTGAACTGAAAGCATCTTTAGCGCTTCCCTCTTAAAGGGTTTAGAAACAATGGCTTCAGAAAAACTTAAAGAAGCCATGAATTTATCCCAGGCTCTTCAATACCACTAATGAAGTGCTGGCAGAATTAATAGACTCTGACCTCCCTCAGTTTCCGCTCTAATCTGTAATAAGTACATTTTCCCTTTCAGCCCTTCAGCCTGTAGTCATTTGTTTTCATAAGCAAGCTTCTAGAAAATTCATTTTATTTAGCCGTAACGTACGTGTTAGCTTTGCCCTTGAGGGCCCCAAAATTCAACTGCTAATTTCTAAATTGGCATTATCTAATCCTTTTGCCATTAGCAAAGTTGATCGCAGTTAGTCTCTCTCTCTCTCTCTCTCTCTCTCTCTCGCTCTGTGTGTGTGTGTGTGTGTGAGAAGATGAGAGAAAGAGGCGTTTGCTGCATTTGAAGCTGCACTGGGTGACTGCATTAGGTATGTGGGTTGGGCTTAATAGTATAGATGGGGGAAGGGTCTAATAAATAGAACACAGCACATCCATAATGCAACTACGGGTTCTTTCACCTCTCCCATCACACACACACACACACACACACACGCACTACCCTACATCTTAGTCGTCTCTTAAAATACTTGAGCGGTTGTGACTTTGTTGTTGACCTCGGCTCGTCCTTTTAAAAATAAACCCTGCGATGGAGACGGGACGAACGACAACAGACAATGTTGACACCTTCGAACAAAAGTGTGTGTGTGTGTGTGTGAGAGAGAGAGAGATGATTGCACCACTATGATATGCTATACACGGAGACTGCAAGTAGAAAAAGAGTGTAACTTCATGTTTCTTAGGAGTTTAATACGAATCCCCGTAGAGAGACAGTGTTGTCGACGGATTCTGTGGATTTATTGCGGGTTTATCGGATAAAAGAAAATACCAAGAAGAGGATAGTGGAGATACAAGAAGAGGAGCAAGATGAAAGCTCCTGTATTTTTCTTTTCCTGTTTCCTGTTTCTATTTTTCACCTTCATCTAGCACAGTGTGTTGATATTATGCCTGGTGTGTACATGCATCATTTCTGTCCAGGAATCAGTGAATGTGGTGACAAATCATTTGTTAATTACTGACCGGCTGACCAGGGTAAGGGCAGAATGTGCTGAGAGAGAGAGGGTGTGTGTTACAAGGGGAGGAACTCTCACTGCAGAGAACTGAATAACAGATCACTGAATCACAGTCTGTTCTCCAGCAGCCTCTTATTCCCCAGAGTCCCTTCTACGGACAAATAGCCACACCAAAGCTGTACCCTAGAGTCCTCTATGAAACTGCACTGGCTTTTCATGTCTTAATACATGCATTACAGCAGGAAAGGTCAGCTATCAGCTGATTTGGAATGAATACATACACATTTCTGTAATCATTTTATTAGCGCACTACACCTGGTTGGTGAATAATCTGGATATGAGTGTTTGGGAAAGTTGTAGCGTGTGCATGTTTTTGTAGCGTCCGGGCTGGTATTAAAGAGATGGCATACCCTGGTCTATTCTGAGTATGCGTGTCGCTGCCACGTTCCATTCCTTATCTCTTCAGTCACGTTTTAGGACAGCTGAAGTCCTAAAGAGTGTGTGAGGGTCCATGAGAATGCAGCTACCAGGCTTGCAGTGTACAGGTGATATATGGGAGCAGACAGCTGAGAATGGTTTCCTGTGAATAACTACGGGGTTTGACATGATCCGAGCACCGAACTATTCAAGGCCATCATTCGGCTTTCAAAGTCAGGACGGGGATTGTTCTCGGATCTGCTCTCATTATGTCACTTTTCCTTTCATTTTCAACACCAAACTTTTTTTCTCTTCTTCCTTGCTTATCCTATTGTAAATTTCCCATTTCCCAATAAACTATCTATCTATCTATCTATCTATCTATCTATCTATCTATCTATCTATCTATCTATCTATCTATCTATCTATCTATCTATCTATCTATCTATCTATCTATCTATCTATCTATCTATCTATCTATCCTTTACTTTGTTTCCTTAATTCCCATTCCTCATCTTTGCCTCTTTCTTCAGTCTTTTCCCAACTCTCTCTCTCTCTCTCTCTCTCTCTCTCCTTATCTGGACAAGTCTTAGTGCATCTCAGTCTGTAGTGTGACTGACATGCCCACAACCCCCCAACACACACACACAGATACACACACAGAGCGACACCTGTTCAGCTCTATCAGCCACGTTCCTTAACTGCATTTAGCCTCTGTCTCCTATCACCATGCCCTCTTTGCCATGACAGTTCTGCTGCAGGTCTGTCCCTCACACCAGAGGTTTCAAATATCTTCAGAGACTTTTACACCCCCCAAAATGAAGCCTGATTCATTATTAAGGGAAGAATGAAAAGAAATGAAGGAAAAATTCCTCTAAATGCATAGTTCATAAATCAAGAGGATTCAGACGCAGCGTCCAACGCAGAATCAGTACAAAAAATATATATATATATATAAATATAAGCTCTATGATTATATTTTGCTAACAGCTCCACTAGCAAGATTTTTCAAGTTATATACTGTATAATATGACTGACAAACGAGTAAAGACACTCCTTTATCCTGATTGGTTGGGAGACATAATGTGATTTTACAGACACTGCGGCAGTTTCGCTCTACTCTCTTTAAAGCATCGGGGTTTTTTTCCCCGACGTTTATGTAAAATGAATTCAATTACCTTGGATTTTGGCATGAGATCCGAACGTTTTGTTCGTTGTCAGGAATTATGGTAACGTTAATCTAAGGAGTGTTGATACACTATCACACTAGTAATATGTCATTTAGCTTGCCCTTCTTTCTGTCTTTATTAATGCAATACAAAAGCAGGCTGTAGTAAATACATTGTCTTTAAAAACAATTTTCCAGGTATTCCTCTGTCCCTGACACATCCTGATCTGGCTCATAATGCTGTCTTCAGGACGTTATTAAGACGGTGAGGAATGCTGGGAACTTGCTTAGTGATAAATCTAACTTACTATTTAATTAAAATAGTCAATTATGTAAATTTTAAAAATATTTTTATTATTATTATTTTTTTTTATTAAAGAATGACTCATATATTCTTACAAATTAATTGTTATTAATTAATCAATTCATTATGAATTAATTAATCATTAGTAAAATATTTACTCCTTGCATTTAAGCAGTTTATTTAATTTAAAAACAACACCTAGCCCTGGTATTTGTTACAATCAGCCGACTTGCTAATTGTCCTCGTTCAATCCCTGCCTGTTTATTACACTGATTTCTGTCCCGCTTGTAAACTTTAATGTCTGCCCACCGTTAACTCCGTTCTTATTTATTTACTATTGCCTTTTTATTTCTAGATTAGATTCCTACCAAGAGAGAGAGAGAGAGAGAGAGAGAGAGAGAGAGAGAGAGAGAAAGAAAAGATGTCATTAGCCATTTTAAGGGTCCTGATGAGGCAAATGGCATGCACTGGAGCATGGGACTGGAGTTGTGTGGTTTTGTTGAGAGGTGTTAACCATGCTGCAGTGCGTTTGCAGCTCCTTTCCGCTTGCCCCTGCATTTGGACGTGAGCGTTCAGCCCTTACTCAGCACTCTTTCAGCCCCTGATTGGCTGATCCAGGGAAAGTGCGACAGTAACAATAGCCTTAACGCTCGTCCGTGTGTTCTCCTCTACAAAAAGCGAAGAGGCCCAGAACGTCCAGTGTGACGGGGGTTGATAGTGCTCATGTGTTTTGCCTGAACTCTTTGTGTGAAAAAAGCAGATCCTGCATAACTGTTATCATTTTATAGTATCATTCTAATCGTATAATTAATTAAAGATAATTCTTTATTTTTATTTTCCCAAACAAACTTTTATTATTAACCTTTTAAATCACACAGTACCTACATTACTAACTAGAGTTAGTCTTTCACTACTGTGTTTGGGATCGTTCCCTTTTTAAACCTCTTTCATGCTCTCTCTCTCTCTCTCTGTATCTGTTATCTGTCTGTTATTTTCTGTCCCATTCTTTCTCTCTGTCTCTGTCTCCTTCTCTCTCTCTATCTGTTACATTCTCTCCCTCCCTCTCTCTCTCTCTCTCTCTCTCTCTCTCCCCCTCTCTCTCTCGCTTGCTCTCTCCCCCTCTGTCTCTCTCTCTCTTTCTCTCTGTTACTCTCTCTCTCTCTCTCTCTGTTACTTTCTCTCTCTCTCTCTCTCTCTCTCTCTCTCTCCCTCTCTCTCTCTCTCTCTCTCTCTCTCTCTCTCACTTTTCTCTTACTTTTTTAACTCCTGTGTCCCTTTGTAATCTCGCTTAACGGTGTTTTACTCGTGATTGCATTCTTTCTCTTTGCCCAGTCTGAAATGCGATTCCCGCAAGAGCGCATCTCCTGCACCGTGACAACTTTTTTTATTATTATTATTATTATTATTATTATTATTATTATTATTATTATTATTATTATTATTATTATTATTATTATTCAAAGTCAGAGTCAAAAGTCAAAGAAGGTTTATTGTCACTTCAACCATATATAGCTGATGCAGTACACAGTGAAGTGAAACAACGTTCCTCCTAGACCAGAGGTGCTACACAGAACACAGACACAGTACAGTGACGCAGACAAACATAGAGCTATAACATAGAGATAAAAAAACAAAACA
>NC_080724.1:2910000-2935000 GCF_019097595.1 Hemibagrus wyckioides
CGAAAACCGGTGTAGTGCAAAGTTGGTACTAAACTTTTGTTTAATATCGATTAGTATAATGTATGCAAATGATATGCAATGTATTTGTTGTTGCCTTTTAATTCAAGCGTAATCTAGGTCTCTGTACATGGAAAGTGTACAAGGCAAATTCTGTACTAAATATTATGCTACGACGGCGAAAATCTTCCACACTGCGTCTCCTGATTACTTTACAGGACAATACCTTACTTTCTTCTTCTTTTCAGTGTAGAAATATTCCATATTTTTAAGAAAAATACAAAAAAAACAAAACACAAGCAGTATAAATTCTTACACCTTAAAGGCATGACGCATTTTTTGCCTTGCTGCCTCTCTTTTCTTAACTTAGAGATTTTCAGCACTTTCTCTCTCTCTCCCTTGAAAAAAGCTGCATTGCTGTACACACATGAACCTTTGCGCACATGCACATTATGACACAGATGTGCTAGTTTTTTAAGTCAGCCTATGCAGAACAGCCCCATGCACAATTCACCTTGACTGTCAGCCCTGGAGGTGCCACTGCAGCAGAGGACAGAGAGAGAGAGAGAGAGAGAGATTTGGTACTTACCATCAGATTGAGTCCCCCAGGTTCAGGTTCAGTTTCTAATGGGCCAATGCACCAAACAGGAAGGAAAAGAGTGTCTTGTCCTTTCCTCTCTTCTACTCCGGCCCAGGTGCTGCCTCTGCAATCTCTTTCTCCTTCTTTTTTCCCTCTTCTGCTATCTGAGTCTCTCTCTCTCTCTCATTCTGTGTTTCACACTCTAACACTCTCTCCCTCCTCCCATCTCTCTGTCTGTCTGTCTGTCCCCCCAACACACACACACACACACAAGAAGCAAAGTTTGTCCACTGCAGGGCTCTCATCACTGTCCTGAATAGGCTCGAACACTCTGATGTGTAGCTAATATGGTCCAGAGGAGATAAATGGGTATCTGATGATCTGTATCGCTGACCTAGCGTCACTGCATTCCCTCTCTCATCCTCTCATGCCTGGTTTTCTCTCGCACTCACTCAGTCCATAATGCACAGCCTATAGAGCCTGCACCACACACACACACACACACATGCACACACACACCTCCTCCTCATTCTCTCTTCCACTCACTCTTTTCCCCTCCCCTTACTTCCACTGACCCTTGACAGTATATCCCACTCTCTCACTCACACCCCCCACCCCCCTCCACCCCGATTACATGCATCCGATAATGAGCTGATTATAAACGCATACCTGTGTGTGTTTATACGAAGGGTTCAAAGCCATAACGTCTAAAAATACACACAAAGATCGCTGTGTATGCACAGAATGTGTATTTGTATCTCCTGTGTATCACTTTGCTCTGTGATAAACTCTGATTTATAGACAAGTAACAGACCGCTGAGTTTCCCCTTGAAATAATTAGACCATCACAGGGAAGTGTCACTGCTTTCACTGCAAGCGCCTCACTGCAGTGTTGGATCGCAGAGACGCTATATGGCGTGTGTGTGTGTTACCTTTTGCATGACCAATAATTAGAGCACAGGCAAGTCAGAGGAGCAACCAACCAACCAGCCTCAGTAATCTAATGATCCCTCATGCTGTGCCTAAGTATGTCTGTAATTGCGCGTGTGTGTGTTATAAAGTGAGATTTTATATGAAGCGTCCTTAACAAAAGGTCTTATTTAGACACAAGTGTTAACTTTATGTACCTACAAAGACAAGGATCTGGTAATTACAATGCCTGAGAAGGAAACAGTTGTAGTAGTAGTAGTTGTGTAATTAAGCAGATACGAAGCAGATGTTTAACCACATCCTACATTTAACTATCGCCTCACATTCACATACAAAGCAAATAATATAACTATTATTAATATGAATCCATTGGAATCCATCTTTCCATAATTATCCATAATTAACCAATATTATGAATGTAAGACCAGACAACACAGTGTGCACCTATTACCTATTTACATACACACTATACAGAATACACATGACAATTTAAGATTAAAGTCATAAACACCTCAATAAACCTGTAAAATATCAATATATGACACTATTAAAAAGTGGATAGATGAAGCTGTCCTTATCAGATCAGCATTTAAAGAGTACAGCGTGACCGGCCCACATAATCCGATTGTTTAATAAACAGGCATTTGGTATGAATCATAAATGATCCGTAGTTTATGTGTAGTTTACTGACACACACAGAAGTCTGCATGCAGCGTCTTATAGATGACTGCATATAGCTGTCTCTCCCTATAGCAGCTTCTCTGTAATTAAACTGAAAGTCGTCATAAATCACCGCTCCTTCCCTCTCCCGCATTCGCCCGCCTTTATTTATTTTCTTTGATGCTACCAGTTAGTCCTGTAAATCCAGGTCTCCCCCACCCCACACTTCCAATATGAGATTTTCACCCCTACACTATAGATGGAAGCATTACTTGGAAATATGTTTGTCAGGACACACACACACGCACACACACACACACACACACACACTTTAGGAACAGGTGTACCATTCCTGTCCTGCACTAGCCAATCCCGATCTCCCCCGCACCACGGTCCTCCACCTACAGCAGCTGTTCGATCTGAGAAGAGTCCAAATGTCACCTGATCCTCCAAGCTCTGGTTCAGTCTGCATTTAAACATGGCCCGGGTCACCACCATGCCAACGGGGTAAAATTAGCAGGTAGAGAGCTGACTGGCCTTTATGTTCCACAGAGAGGTCAAGGTCATGTGAGTCGGTCCCTTTCGGTCTCATCACGTCCTTGCGTACTTCTCTCTGAAAGGATCACTTTGGAACTGTGTTCACCGTGAGTGAAGACAAAGTATCCATAAAATGAACCGGGATGTTTTTACACGAAAAAATATTCGATCAAATCTGTCTAAAAGTCTAAAAGACTTCACAAATTGCTTCACCTCCTTGTGCTGATATAACCTGGTGCAGGTTGTAGTGTGATGCAGTAGTATAACAAGGGTGCTAGCATCTCCACTAGCGCTAGCACTAAAGCAACTTTGACAGGAGCAGTATGCCGGAGCAGAGAGCTGAGAGCTACTCCGGCTGCATATTAACACGTACATAAACACCGACGTACAGCAGTAGAGACAGGACAAGATAAAGAGTGTTCACACACGCGTCCTATACATGCATTCACGCATACGCACTCACTTACCGAGAGAGGCCGTACTGGATGGGGATGGGAGCAGGATCGTCTGTATACCAGCAGCTGAATCAGCGTTTGAGAGTTTAAGGATGAGAGCAGAGAGAAGGGGAGAGAGAGTGAGAGAGAGAGAGAGAGAGAGAGAGAGAGGAGAAAGGGAGGTGAAAATAAAAGAGAAAAGGAGCCAGCGACATTGAAGGTGTCTTGCTTCTTCATATGTTGTACAGGAAAAAAAAGAAAAGTTGAATGGAAACAAAATAGAAAGGCTGGAGGAACAGAGCAAGGTAGGTTAAAAATAACTTTGGCTATCATAGACCTCCAGCCCATCTCATCACAGTATGGGCATGTCTGCTTGGCAATGCATCATGGTACTTTTAGAGGAAACCCCACCCCCCATCCTCCCACCTGTCCTACGAAAGCCAGATTCTCTGAGTTACATCCTGTGGGATCTGAAACAGGAGTAGGAGACAGTATGGACACTGTGCTGACATTAAGAGAGAGAGAGAGAGAGAGAGAGAGAAAGAAAATGCAAAAACAGCACTGGAAAGATAAAAGCATAGTGATATCTTTTCACTGTTTATTCCTTGGGATCTCTTCATGTTGTTTTTAAATTATATTCCATACTGTCGCACACTCCTGTCCATCCCAAAAGCCAAAAAAGAAGTGGGTCAGCCTGGTTAATAACACCATCAAAATTCATCACGGCAGCAGACCTCGGGAAAAAGAAGAATCGATTAGAATTAGACACAAAGCAGCCAGACATGACTGTGATGATCTAAAAAAGAAAAAATAAATAAAATCTAGAGCAATGTGTTAACGGTACACACAGGGCAGGTGTCAAGAGTTAAGAGTGATCAGTAGAGCCTCCCACTGTCCTGAGGCTTTTATACCCCTGGGGTAAAGGCCGACCAAAGTCTGTCTGGCCCTTCACCCACTTCCTTCACACTCTGACCTTATTTAGTGAGGCTGGGCAAAAAATAGCCCATCAAGTGTTGCTGGCTTTGCCTCTCAATGGGTTGGGCATTGAGAAGGCAGGGCTTCTGGCAGAGGGAGGGGAATGTTTGATGGGCGGATAGTGAGAGGGACAAGCAGGTGGCCTTGGTCATTCATTCTGTAGACTGAAAATTGTACTGTTTTGTTTTCGGTCAGTTTTTTTTTATCACTTTATCTTTTCCACAGCTGTTAAAAAGGGAAATCTTTTTTAGAATTGGTTTCTAGAATCTATTTTTGTTTCTCAAACACCAAATAACCTACACTGCTGCCCTGCATCCGCAGGTATTTTTAGGCTAGCCAAATAAAGCGGTGTGTGTGTATGTATGTGTGTGTGTGTGTGTGTCCAGTCCAGCCCTGAAACTCAGTGAGCTGCTGCAAGCTGATCATGGTGCTCAGCTATGTATGGTCAGAGTTGATGAGCTTTAAAGAGAGAGAAAATCGCCCAGGCCGACTCGGATATCCTGTGCGTGTATCCGTTCCCTACTGTTCTTACCGGTCCGTAGTGGTTTCGAACAGCTTGATTTGCCGGATTGTGCCAATGAAATAGAGTTCTGCAGTAAATCCCAAGGCTGTTGTTTCTCCATCTTGAACCCTTATTTTATTGTTCACTGAGTTTATAGCTGTTTTGGACAAAGGCCTGATTATCGTGCTGCATGTTGCAATTGCACCAAAGGCTTGAGGTGTAACACATATAACATTCAACATAACCTGACATTTCTCGGTCTGCATGCTTTAACTATTACTATTATATACATATTATTATTATTTAGTCTTACTATCTACTACTGTCATCCTAGTAGTTTAAACTTGGCTACTCAAATATTTTTTATTTCTGGTCAGAAGAGAAAAGATGAGATGGAGAAATTGACAAAAAAATTTTTTGAATATGATAAAACCAATAAAATGGCAAAAGTACATCTGAAGACAGAAAGATGTTTGCCCTTCATACAGTTACTGTATAAACACAAATGGTGACTACATGATTTACATTTCCGCCATTAGACTGAAGTAGTGTGGTGCTTCTATGATATGTAATGTAAAAGTGTAGGATGAGGCAGGGGATTCAGAATTGAGAGGACAGCGCAAAGAAGGGAGATGGGAAAAGAAAAGATATTGATTTCCACCTTAAAAAGGCAATCTCCTCAGCTAAAGTGCTCTTGGGGGGAAAAACGACACACAAAAATGTGTGTGTGTGTGTGTGTGTGTGTCTGCTTGACAGAAAGACAGACAGACAGAGGAAGTGAGAGAATGTGTCACAAGAGGGTCAGTACGTAACCCACTGGATCACGTTGAGGGACTCTTGGTTATTACAGCACTCTTTTATCTTGGATCTGTTATATCCATAATAGTGATAATACCTTTAAGAATTCATAGAAGCCATCGTACATTAAGGGTGAAAGTGAGGAAACGGGTGGTGTTTTGGGATGAAATATGAATTTGTTTTCAGCTGATGTGGTTGTACTGTAAGTCATCCAGGTCATCGGTGGTATGATTTTATTAAGAATCACTAAAATGACAATCCAAACTAGCGTAAAGTTTTAAAGATCGAAAAATCTGATGATCATGCAGATCATGTGTCGTGTAAATGTTACACCTATTGTGTATTTCTCTAGACCACTCTTATTTAGTATCAGCAATGAAGCAGGCGTAAATGTGATAGATAGAGAGAGAGAGAGAGGTTGGCTGTAGCTTTATTCTGTAATAAATAAATAAATAATAAAAATAAATATGAGAATGAAAAAAGACAGCGTTTCCTCTAATGTGTTCAGTGCACTCTGTTAACAAGCAAAGACACAAGCAAACCGCTCTCTTCGAATGACCTAATAAAATTTTGGAAAATTCATTTTCCCACCAATTTAAGAGCAGACAAAAATCAGTAGAGTAAAGAGCGACAATGAGGCTCATGTTTAAACATCGCAACTGACTATAACATCAGACAAGACAGACTGTGGTCGAAGATGCTGATGATCTCAAGCTTAGATTCTGATAAAGTGTCACTATTTTTTCCCCATAAGCTGACTGAGCCAATCAAGATGCCAATGAATAGGAAGACAGGCTTTCTATGGGCTTTCTGCTGAGTATAAAATTAAAGTTAAGAAAATTAGTAACTGAGTTAATATGGATATATCAGAAGAGCTATTAATGAAATCACTTGTAATTTAACAGTAATAATGTAGAAGTAAAACATAATGGGGCGTGCTGTTCTGGGAAAATAATCAATAATCAATAATCAGAAAATAAAAATCATTTGAGTGTTCTCCTGTCACAAACAGAGAGCAGAGACAGATGTAAACACAGTTCAACAAGAGCACAGTCAGAGAAATCCAAAATGTCAGGTATCATCAAGACCAGCAAATGCCGGCATGGGTCAGACGATATTTGTAACCTATGGTATGTTCTGGGAAATGGAGACTGTGGTAAGTAAGTAGCCTTTATTTGTCACATATACATTGCTGCACAGTGAAATTCTTTCTTTGCATATCCCATCCTTCGGGGTTGACAGAGTGCAGGGTCAGCCATGATACAGCACCCCTGGAGCAGGGTGGCTTGGGGGGCCTTGCTCAAGGGCCCAACAATAGCAGCTTGGCTGTGCTGGTGCTGGAACCCCGATCTTCCAGTCAATGACCCAGAGCCTTAACCACTACCCCCGCCACCATGGTGTCCGTGCACCTGACAGCACTGTGTTTATGAAGCCTCCCCACTGGTTGAAGGCCATGGAGTTGGCTTGGAATTCTCAACAAAGGTTGGGGTCTACGATGTGTTGTATTTGGAAACCCAAATCTGTAAGTTACAGAAGGGTTTTCTCTGCTGAAATTGGCAAAACCTGCTTTTTTTTAAGTTAGCACAGCTGTTACTATGACCTGAATTATGAAAACCCCTTTTAGGGTTAATGGCAGACCCCAGAAATGACATGGTGCACTAATGAATCTCACATAGAGCATTTGACATAGAGCTGTTGTTTCATAAGTCATTGAAGGACCTACCTAACAAGCTGCACATTGGTTTCCAGAGATGGGGAATAAATTAGGATTTGGATGATTATGGATCTTCCCAGATTTTCCCAGATCATGGTCTTTAATTAGATGCTGGAAGATGGAGGGGGCACTAAGTATTTATGATAGCCTGTGGTGGTGCTTTCACATGTCCCCCTCTGACTGATGCCCTTTTGGCTGTAGGTGCGATAAAGATCCAGTTTGGTGAAAATGCAAGCAGCTCTGAGCTATTTGACAGCCACAGGGACTAGTCGATCACCTGGTTTAGCCCCTTGTCTGTTCCATGAAGTAAAAACTCACCAAAGCAGCTGATGTGTAGGATCAGACCTACCCTTGTTGGAGTATATATTCTTTCATAGTGCATTGTTCAGCGACTAAGAAAGGAGGGGTATGCCCTTGTGCAAGGAGGACTGGTCCCAGGAAGCAGTTCTATAGGACAGTCATAGGGATGACAAGGTGGCAAACCACTAGCTCTGGTTTTACTAAACACTTTACAGAGGTCCTGGTCCTGATTGTGTTCACGGCTCTCCACTGAGGTGGAGACAACATAGAGCTGAGGGGTGATGAAACAATGGTGATGACATTGGCTAGACCAGTGGGTGATTTCTTTGTCCCACCAGGATATCTGTGGGTTATGCAGTCTCATCCAGGGAAAGCCTAGTATGATAGGATGCTAGCCAAAACAATGACGTATCAAGGACAACACACATGAACAGAGTATACGAAGAAAGAATATATAAAGACGAGCTTTACCGTAGTAAACAAAAACACGCTAATACAACAAAAGCTTGACAATGAAATACACAAAAAGCAGAACATATCAGGTTATTGGGATGGTTATAAGGTTTGGGTAATCGGTCATGTGATGTGCTGGGGCTGATGGGTAATGTTCAGCACTAATTTTGGCAATCCTGAAGTATTTTATTAAGTATTTATTTTTTGTGGAACCTCTAAGAACATCGGAAAAAATTTAACGGACCAAAAATTTACCTCAGACTGTCACAAAGTGCTGACGCTCCTTTCAGTAAACTCCTGTTAGAAACCTTCACCATGTCAACAATTAAACGATTTTTTAATTAATTTATATGGAGCATCTGCCATTTAAGGGTCAGAATGGTTAATAAGCAAGAGTTTCTGTGATCAGGCTTGCAATATATCTACAGTATAAAGGTAATAGCCATAATGTATTGAAGTGTTTGAGGTAGTATTCATTTGCAGTTAGACTACCTTCTGTGCAAACACACTCATACATGTAAATCATGAGAGCAGTGTGTCAAAAAAGAGTGAAAAAATAGGACGTGCGTCTACATATTCCCTGCAGTGTCAAGGTCAAGGGGCTTTTATTGTCATTTCAACCATTTATAGCTGGTGCTGTACACGGTGAAATGAAACAATGCTTCTCCAGGACTATGGTGATACACAGAACACAGAGATACGTAAAAGAAAACGCAGAACGTGTGCAAACAGAGGACAGTGCAAGACAGACAGTACAATACACTACTAGTCTAAACAGAGCAGCACTGACCAATATACAATTCTGAGTAAAAATGCAAGTAAAGATGCTATGGTTGTATTCATAAACAGGTAACAGCAGATAAACTGCAGCAGCATTAAAAAGTAATGCGCAAAATTTGCAGTGTGTGTGTTCTACCATTTGCGGTCTGAGACGGTGCAATTCCCAAACCAGGCAGTAATGCAGCTGCACAGGATGCTCTCATAGTCCCCCTGTACAGCATGGTCAGGATGTGCACAGGTCCTCTGTGTCCACAGAAACTAGAGACGCTACTGGGCATTACTGGTGATGGAGCTGGTGTTAAGGGACAAGGTGAGGTCCTCTGGTAGGTGAACACCAAAGAATATGGTGAATATGGAGACAATCTCCATCGATGTTCAGCAGACAATGGTTGCGCTGTTCTCTCCTGAAGTAAACAAATATCTCTTTGGCTTTGTCAACAGATTGTCGGCTCTACACCTTTCTGTATGCTGACTCGTCATTCTTGCCATTTTTCCACCATGGTCTTGTCAGTGGTGAACTAGATCTCAACAAAAAATGCCTGGCTTTTTTCCTTTGGATAGCTCTCTGGTCTTCATGTTGGTTTACCTTTTTCAACAACAAATGCAAAGGCAAAACCCAGGGCCTTAAACATTCAAAGCTATTACAAGCTGTTTCAATAATCAGTCTAACAGGGCACACCTTGGCACCTGTCAATCACATTGGTCTGTATTTTTTAGATCACTTGGAATATGGATGTATTCACACAATAGGTTCCACGTGAAAAGGTTCGAAGTTCTATATGAAAGCTGAAATTCAATTCTGATCTATCTTCTTCTTTCGGCTTTTCCCTTCAGGGGTCTCCACAGCGAATCATCTCTCTCCACCTATCCCTATCTTCTGCATCCTCAACACTTGCACCCACGAGCTTCATATCCTCAGTTATAACATCCATATACCTCCTCTTTGGCCTTCCTCTTTGCCTCCTGCCTGGCAGCTCCATGTCCAACATTCTCCTACCGATATACTCACTCTCCCTCCTCTGAACATGTCCAAACCATCTTAATCTGGCCTCCTTAACTTTGTCCCCCAAACATCCAACATGAGCTGTCCCTCTGATGTACTCGTTCCTAATCCTGTCCAACCGTGTCACTCCCAAAGAGAACATCTTCAGCTCTGCTACCTCCAGCTCTGACTCCTGTCTCTTTCTCAGTGACAATGTCTCTAGATCATACAGCATGGCCGATCTCAACACTGTCTTGTACACCTTCCCCTTGATTCTCGCTGATATTTTTCTATCAATTCTGATCCATCAGCTCATGAATTAGATTTTCCATTCCGGTGCTTCCTTGTGTTTGATATGCATACTGTACATACAGTATAAGCACTGTGGCTGTATGTGTGTGGTTACTCTGAGGGAGGCAATAAAGGTGACATAAAGAACAAAGCCTCTGCTTTTGGTAGCTCGTACCCAGAGAGGGGGGTGGGAGTTGTAGGGGGGTGGGGCAGAACAAGAGAGAGAAAGAGAGAAAAAATTGAAAAGGTTGGCCCCAACCTAAAGTGTTTACCTCCATGATTTTGTGTGTATATGGCATTTCTCTGGGTTTCTGCACAGGGTGCAGTTAACTGTCCCTAGGGAACACACACTTTAGTGGCACAGTGCAATGGGCTACGAGATGAATGCTTTCTCTGCATTACTGTGCTGCAAGAAAAAGCAATGGATACATTTCCCCACTGGACACACATACACAGGCTTCAAAGTGTGTGTACACTGTTTGTTCAAGGGTGTTCAGAACGTAAATACAGAAAAAACACTCCATAAAACACCACCAATCATAAAACATAACTTTTTAAAAAAAACAAATTTCAATAAGTTTTGTAAACACATTTCTAATGTAATAATAAAAAAATTAACCATGTTGAAAAATAAATTTTACTATAGGGTACATTTTCCCCAAAAAAACACACCGTTAAGTACCGATGGCAAAACTCCTAAACAAACCTGGTAGGGTGACAAAACTGCAGATGTTTTTTGGACCAGATAAAAGCCAGGGGCTGAAGTGCTGCAGATTTTAGTGCCTGAGATTTAATTATGCAAGATGTTGGACGCTTGTCAGTGGGCACAAGGCAACATGAACAGCTGGTGTGGTGGGCAGGCACAGTCACAGTGGATGTTAAGTAGCCCAGGGACAGAAATGCAGAACCATATCAGCTTTGCTCATTTTTAAATTGAGCATGGTCCAAAATTGGACTAGAGGACATGGCCGAGTCAGGAATTCCCACATGAGGCAGCTCAGTGCTGCCAGATATCTTTCCCTGCTGACCCTCCAGCATATACACTCTCTCCCACTGTTAAAGACAAAAAGCTAAGGCAGTCTCCCCAGTGAGGCTATCTTCAGTGGATTCCATAACATTTCTATGAATGTTCAGTTTTCACTTGTAGAGTAACCGAAAACAGTGGCATTGTCACGCTGCAACTCCAGTGAAGGTAAATACCACAACATGCACTATATTTGCAAAATACTTTGGGACACCCCTCCAATCATTGAATTCAGGTGTAGTTTTTCAGGGGTTGGGCTCGGCTCCTGAGTTCCAGTCAAAGGAACTCTTAATGCTTCAGCTTAATACCAAGACATCTTGGACAATTTCATGCTCCTGACTTTGTGGGAACAGTTTGGGGATGACCCCTTCCTGTTCCAACATGAATGCGCACCAGTGCACAAAGCAAGATCCATAAAGGCATGGATGAGTGAGTTTGGTGTGGAGGAACTTGACTGAACCCCATAGAACACCTTTGGGATGAATTAGAGCGGAGACTGCAAGCCAGACCTTCTCGTCCAACATCAGTGCCTGACCTCACAAATGTGCTTCTAGAGAAATGTTCAAAAATTCCCATAAACACACTCCTAAACCTTGTGGAAAGCCTTCCTAGAAGAGTTGAAGCTGTTATAGCTGCATCTTATAGCTGTGTCAAACAGCATTCAGCTGTAAGCATAAAGTACAAAGTGTGTTAAAATATTCAGAGTTCAGTTATATGCATGGAGTGAAATTCTGCACATTGGTATTCAAACCATGAATGTAACTATAAACCTACACACTTCTTAGGCAGTTGGACATGCAAGCCAGAGTTTGCCTTAAACAGAGGTGATCGTGACCTTGAACTTAAGCCCATTTTTGCACAATATTAGCAAGGAAGAAGAATTAATTCCGTCACACAAAATGTCATGCTGTAATTCATGTTTTGTGCATTTTAAATATAAAAAAGAAACTATGGAATCTCATTTGTGGCCAATGTTAAATACAGAAATATAACACTATTCGTTTAATTAATAATGTTGTACTTTTAGCATACACAAAAAGGTCTTATGGACAGAGGGGATCTTCATGAAGCCTTTGCTCCAGGACATAATTAATTAATTTATTTATTTGTTCATTAACTACAATAACCATGTTTTCTATACAGGAAAGCATACTGAATTAACCGAAACGTTTCCATTGCTTGGCATAATTTGAACACTCAAAATATTGAATTAAAAGTGTGCTGAAATGCATACATTCTTTCATGATCATGGATTTTCAATAACATTTCTTTTTTAATTTTTATTATTTTCATTTTTAAAATTGAAATCGCCTCTTTAGGGCTTGAAGGCAAGTCCTTGTGTAAATAAGTGGCGGCTTTTATATATCTGACACTTTTTTAATAATGTAAACGGATTTCCCAAAAAATCAAATGAAGTACCTGAATTATCTGCCTCTGAATTTAGGCAATGCGTCAATGCATCCCACTGTCAGTGAGAGTCCTTGAATGAATACATGAATCTTTATCTTTAGCAGCTGCTCTATGGCACAACCCTACAGTATCCGTGCAAATCTTTAGGGTATCCGTGTATGATCAACAGCAGAGTGTTATTCCTATGTTCGGAAAGCTCCAAGGAGTGGTATATTGTCAGAATGAATCAGGTGTAGTAGAAATGTGTCAGATTCTGACACCAGCATCAAATCAGGCAGCACACTGGGGCAGGGGGGTTTTGTTAGAGTGTCCACTGTGATCAGAGTATAAACCAGGACTCTGGTAGGTCTAGCTATGAAACCATTGCTAAATAGGAGAGTCAGAAGGTGTTACACGCACCTGGGGATCCAAACGTCCAAACATACCACCATCATTAACCCTTAATGAACATGTGATAGATGAGGTGAGTTTTGACAACATCAGACCTTCTCGTCCAACATCAGTGCCTGACCTCACAAATGCGCTTCTAGAGAAATGGTCAAAAATTCCCAAAAACACACTCCTAAACCTTGTGGAAAGCCTTCCCAGAAGAGTTGGAGCTGTTATAGCTGCAAAGGGCAGGGCAACTCCATATTACTTTCATGTGCATGTAAAGGCAGATGTCCCAAAACTTTTGGCAATATAGTTTGATTTATTATATTTTAGATATGGTTTATTCGCAATACCACACCATCTATTAAGCAGGCAGAGTACTCAGGCCAGGAGATTCAATATTATAGGTCTCGGACAATGGCGGAAGGAATAAAATGGTCAATTGTAGCGATCAACGTCTCAGAGACTACGCAAGTCTGATAACATCCAGGAACTTAGATAATCAAAAAACAAGATAAAGGAACTTAACAATATCAAACTCCAAGGGGTGTGGAGCAGGGATGGACGTTGATCAAATTAACAAAGGACATTTTTTGAAAGGCTAAATTTGCTGCTAAAAACTCTTAAGTTTGGCGTTTAGATACTTTATTGAATTACTGAATTACTGAATTTATTAATACAATATAGTAAAGAAAAGGGCTAGAAAACCTCCCAGAAACATGGCAAGTAAAAATCAGCCAACATGACACATGCTATTACCAAAACACAATAATCAAAAGCTCAATCACAAAGCATCTCTGACTTATTTAAAGGGAACCGCTATTGTAATGGCACTCCTACTGATCCACGTTTGCAAATGTACCATTCGTTTTAAGCAACCAGTCTGATGCGATGAACTCGGCCAAGTTGTTATATTCCTTTTTTGATTCCCGTTTATTTGTAGTTCAAAGCAGGAACAATCTTTTAAACTTATATAACAACAGAATATGGAACGACGGTCAAAAACTGTATTTGCTCCGTCTCTTGCTTGCTAGACCACTGACCCGGATATGACGTCTTAGTCACCTCATCAGTTAACAAGGACATAATAAAGCACATGTAATAACAGTATAAACAGTCTTAAAGGTCATAAAAAAATACAAATGCACTAATAACAATTTTAACAATATACTTCAACATACTCATATTTACATAATGTCTATTATGGCTCGAACAGCTATATATAGATAGAAGCTCGACAGGAGGTCATTTGATGTTGTACGTTGACCATCATGGGAGGTGTAGTCTTCAACTTCGGTAATATGCAATAATGTCATATTTAAATTTCCCTTTGGGATGAATAAAGTATCTATCTATCTATCTATCTATCTATCTATCTATCTATCTATCTATCTATCTATCTATCTATCTATCTATCTATCTATCTATCTATCTATCTCCCACTTTGAGACATTCTAAGCATGAATTGCAACAAACCCACAAAAAATGACACCTTAATAAAAGCATGGAGCATGTAAAGCTCATAAAAAGCCACTCTTACTGCACTTTTACAGTGAAAAAGCGAAAAAAAGCTAGCCAGCTAGTGATAAATATTGATAAATGTTGATGATTACTGTTCAGGGTTATAGATTTAACCAAGTGCCGCGCCTGTGTATGAATGGATCGAAAACCAATAATGCTGTAAACAAAGATAAATGTAGAGAAGAGGCACTTTACAGTACACAGTACATAGTGTGTGCGGCTTCGTCGATTCGACGTTAAACGGTAAACGCACCGGTTCAAGAATTAACCGAAGTTGAAATTTCAACAGGGTCAGCGCTTTTTACTGGTTGTAAGCAGGAAATTACAAGTTTCAGCTTCACCTTCAAATGCAGCATTACAAAAACGACTGATATTTGGATAGTTGGAACAGTTCGATTATTAGATTAGATTTACGATTCATAAACATACACGCTAATTACTGTATTCTTATCAATAGTATAGATGGACGCTTTCATTAGAATGTTGAGGCACAAAACTAATTTCAACCTTGCACCTTACATCCATTGTCTATACCCACTTTACTCCTAATTAGAGGCACAGGGGTCACTGCTGGAGCCTATCCCAGTACACCTAATGTACATGTTTTTGGACTGTGGGAGGAAGCTGGAGTACCCAGAGTAAAACCACACAAGGACAGGGAGAACATGCAAACACTACACAGAAAGTCCCCTGCCTGTTTGAACCTGGGATTCCAACGCAGGACCTTCTTGCTGTGAGGCAACAGTGCTAACCACTAAGCCACCGTGCTGCCCGGCACCTTACAATGAAAATGTGAGACAACACGGTCCATTTTTATTCATTTACGAGCATGAGACCATGTTGGACGCTAGGTCACATGTTCCAAAGTGCTGAAGTTCCTTTCTTCTTTCATGTAGCTACACACATAAATAGCCAAAGCCATATAACAAATGCCACACCAAATATTGCCATAAATCTCAGCTGCATTACAGCTCATACTTTTCAGCAATGTGCGGCGTGAACGTTGTGCACGAGAGAGAGAGAGAGAGAGAGAGAGAGAGAGACAGCAAGAATAGCTTTCTTATCATATTTCTCTGTGTACAATGTTACAGAGTTGCCTATTTCAGTGATTGAATCACATTGAGCAGTTTCAGCTCTCTGTGAGTAAATGGGAGATATTAAGAGAAGACGGTACAGTGTAGTGTAACAGAGCTCAATCGATCGAGACAGCTAAATATAAACCTGTCTTCTGCAACGTTTTCAATGTAGCTTCCATGTGAATACAGTGTGGGGATGAAAGGGATAGGTTAGACTGTAAAAGCGTGCGAGTGTACTGTATACGGGGCGCATGGTATAGGATGTAATGTATCTAGAAAGACATTCAGATCAAAGAATTGTGTGTGTGTGTGTTTGTGTGTGTGTGTGTTTTTGTGATATGTGTATCTGAAGATTATGTTCATCTCATAAACCTGGAAATTACTGTATCTGGATAGAAATAACTACTAGATGTTCTGCTGTTGTGGCTGGTTCTTGGAGATTTTTACGTCCTAAAAAAAAAGAGTTTCTTACCCATTTACCTAATGATATGTGGGTCACTTTAAAGTCAAGCTCTGTGTGTGAGTTTGTATCAGGGATGCAATTCATACAAACAGGAATGAGAAAGCAGTGGTTAGGTTTTGTTTTCACAAATTCTTACTATCAGTATGAGTTTGCTTCAAGTCTCGTCTCCACCCCCGTCCTCTCACTGCTTAGTCCGGCTGGTTCATCTTCACTGATTATATTATCTATCAATACCCTCCTGTATGTTTATCTCCTTACAAATGAGCTTAGTTGTTAATGTGTTACCAAGATTTCATTTCATTTTCTTACTGAAAATTCCGTATTGTTCCTTCTAGTAGAATTCTAATTCCATGTACTTCCAGGTTTGACCTCTGTCTGATTGATTGATGATTATGGTTTTACGATAATGGATTACTCTTTGGTTATTTTGTCTGCTTGTAATCGAAACCATTCCTGAAATACGGATAATGATTCAAGTTTTTGTGATTCAGGCATTACATTATGACCACCTGCCTAATATTGTGTTGGTCCCCCTTTTGCTGCCAACACAGCCCTGACCCATTCAGGCATGTTAGCAGCAGATCCTTTAAGTCCTGTAAGTTGTGAGGTGGGGCCTCCATGGATCGGACTTGTTTGTCCAGTACATCCCACAAATGCTTGATTGGATTGAGATCTGGGAAATTTGGAGGCCCAGTCAACACCTAAAACTGGTTGTTGTGGTCATCAAACCATTCCTGAAGCATTTTTGCTTTGTGTGGCACAGTGCATTATCCTGCTGATACTGATACTGTTTTCATGAAAGGGTGTACATGGTCTGCAACAATGCTTAGGTAGGTGGTACGTGTCAAAGTAACATCCACATGGATGGCAGGACCCAAGGTTTCCCAGCAGAACATTGCCCAAAGCATGACACTGCCTCCGCCAGCTTGCCTTCTTCCCATAGTGCATCCTGGTGCCATGTGTTCCCCAGGTAAGCGATGTGATGTAAAAGTCATCAGACCAGGCCACCTTCTTCCATTGATCCGTGGTCCAGTTCTGATGCTCACATGCCCATTTATTGCTTTCAGTGATGCACAGGAGTCAGCATGGGCACCCTGACTGGTCTGCGGCTATGCAGCCGCATATGCAACAAACTGTGATGCACTGTGTATTTTGACCCCTTTCTATCAGAACCAGCATTAACTTCTTCAGCAGTTTGAGCAACAGTAGCTTGTCTGTTGGATCGGATCACACGGGCCAGCCTTCACTCCCCACGTGCATCAATGAGCCTTGACCGCCCATGACCCTGTCGCTGGTTCACCACTGTTCCTTTCTTGGACCACTTTTGATAGATACTGACCACTGCAGACCGGGAACACCCCACAAGAGCCGCAGTTTTGGAGATGCTCTGATCCAGTGGTCTAGCCTTTACAATTTGGCCCCTCGTCAAACTCGCTCAAATCCTTAGGCTTGTCCATTTTTCCTGCTTCAACTTTAAGGACAAAATGTTCACTTGCTGCCTAATATATCCCACCCACTAACAGGTGCCATGATGAGGAGATACTCAGTCTTCACCTCTCACTGGAGTATTATGGATTATAAGCAAAAATCAGATGTTAATATTATCATGCAATTTAGAAGAATAACAACATTTTCCTGCAATAATGAGGATTAGCATAGAAATATCAGCACTGTAAATGAGTTTTGAGAGAATTGTGCTGATGTCATAGTGTGAGACCATGCTGGATAAGAGAGTTCACACGATATCACAATTGCAAATTTGTACACTGTGAAATTGACAGTGTAGTAGTTTTAAACCACTGCTGTGGTCAGTGGGTTAGATGTTGTGAGCTTAAATAATAAACTATGCATTAAAAAGGAACATATCTTGGGCTGGCTTGAACACTAGACCGGGTTTTGATTAGCCATTGAGCCCTCTTTTGTCAAGCCGACCTGGCAATTCTGGCACTTTAATAGTTACAGCTTTATTTGTAAAAGATTTAGTGAGCATACCCATAGGTTATATTCTTGTCTGAGATCCCGGCTTTGTTTCTCTCAGGTTCAAAACAAAGGTGATCGCTCTACTCAGCCACTAAGCTCTTTGTATCTGCACCAACAGCCCTCTGTCCTGCCTTTCATCCCCCTGCCCCTTCTAAAGCTCATCCCCCGAGGCTCTGTCACCACTCTTTTTTTTCTCTCTATCTGCAAAAGGACATTCAGCACTTTTTTTTGCTGTGTCTGCAGTGCATGCATCTCACACTCGCTCTATTTGTATGAGTACATGCATGTGTGTGTGTGTGTGTGTGTGTGAGAGAGAGAGAATATGTGTAATTGTAGGTGTAAGTGTAGGGAGTACATTTGTGTTGACCACACCATCAGTCAGTATGACAGGTGGAGCTGATGCTGTGCCAGAGGTTTTAATAGAGCGACATTCCCTTAGGTAACATAATGCGCTAACCTTGTTAGTTACCCTCTCATTTTACACCATGGCCTATATGTGACAAGGTGGATCTTCTGTGTTTGCCTCCCTCTCACTTTCTTTGCTGTGATATCTTTCTGTAGGCCTTCTCTGCCTCTCTTGTAGCACTGCGGTAAGCAGAAAACCCTTTATGGAGAGCGAATAAATCAAGGTGGTGTTGTCAGATGTTGTGAAGATGTTTTGCGCATGAGGTTCGGTTAAGACGCATATTTAGATACAAATACGTCTCTTCAATTCACAGTGCTTAGAAGCCCCATCTTTCTCTCTTTGATAACACCCTCCCATACACACGGCAGTCCATTAGCTGTGTCGAAATTCACCTCATATCCACACAGAGTGTAAAAAGCCTATGCATCAAACGTCGTCCTCTATTTTACCCCGGGATATGGTTCAAAGCCGCATTTGACTCTTGAACCTGTTCACTTTTCATTCCCCATCACCCCAGATTACAGATAAGAGCAAACTACCTCAAATTCAATATGAGCTGCTTAAGGGAAATGTGTGTGTGTGTGTGTGTGTGTGCCAGTGTGTTCGGCGGTGTATCAGGAAGAAGAGCGATACAGATGGAGAGCAAGGAAGGAAGAGTGAGGAATAGGGAAAGGAAAATGAATAAAATGGAACACTAATGGCATGATGAATCTGTGTGTATTTTTGCCGTGGCAGCTTTGATTTATCACCAAAACTTTCAAGGTCCTGGAATTAGTGAGATTCAGCACAGGATAGAAACAGGAGAGGTATATAAAGGGAAAGAGATGAGAGGAAACATGGGAATATAAAATATTATGGATGTGCCCATGAAATGTTATGTTGCAGGTTGATTATGTGTTGTGTATTTCAGTATCTTTTATATGTTGTGGAGAGCAGAAGCATCAAACTCTACTTGAGCTCACCTGGCATACATGACACAAAAACCTTCCTAATCTAGACTATGAAATGGGGGGGGGTGCATGTGGAAACATGTGGAAGTTTTTTGGTAAATAGAAAATATTTGGCCTTTCTGGCTTAGGTGCTTTTGGGCTGCAGAGAATACCAGGAGAGAAAATCATAGACAATGGATAGCATGGCACAATGCAGTATCTTTTACAGAAACTCTCTCTCTCTCTCTCTCCCTCCTGTACAATTTATCTTCTAAAACTGCAGTCTTAGCTATACATATACCCCTGCTTCAACAGGAAGCATATTCAGTATATGATTTGTGGATATAGATATATATCCCCCTGAACAAAACCCCAGTGAAAATCTGTGAGGAGTCCAGAAAAAATTAGAGGACCCTAACCCAGGAAAGATTCTGTATTGATGAGCTTGGAGTAGCTTAGATTCCTTGCTCTGTGTATCCTGTATGTAATAAATATGGAATGGTAGGGGTGCCAATTTTTATAGTTTTTTCCCCCATCTTATCATTTCTTTCATATTTTCAGTGTATAATTAAACAATGCAACAATGACGAAGGCATTTTATGTTTTATAAATTTCATGTAAGAAGCTAATGTTATAGAAGATCCCTTTTTTTCTCTTATTAACTAGTCGATCTTGAGATATGCCTAATGATCACTGATTAGTAAGATGTTTGTAGCACTAAACTGATTGCTTTTAATATAGACACTATATTGCCAAACGTTTTGGGACATCTGCCTTTACATGCACATGAATGTAATATGGAGTTGTCCCGCACTTTGCAGCTATAACAGCTCCAACTATTCTGGGAAGGCTTTCCACAAGGTTTAGGAGTGTGTTTTTGACCATTCCTCTAGAATCGCATTTGTGAGGTCAGGCACTGATGATGGCCTGGCTTGCAGTCTCCGCTCTAATGCATCTCAAAGGTGTTCTATGGGGTTGAGGTCAGGACTCTGTGCAGGCCAGTCAAGTTCCTCCACACCAAACTCACTCATCCATGTCTTTATGGACCTTGATTTGTGCACTGGTGTTGGAACAGGAAGGGGTCATCCCCAAACTGTTCCCACAAAGTTGGGAGCATGAAATTGTCCAAAATGTCTTGGTATGAAGCTGAAGCATTAAGAATTCCTTTCACTGGAACTAAGGGGCCGAGAACAACCCCTGAATTCAACGATTTGGAGGGGTGTCCCAAAACTCTTGCCAATATAGTGTATGTTTACTACAGAGCTTCACTTCATAGTAGTCCTATAAAACCTACTCAGATATATTAAACTGCCCTGTGTGTGCAGAGATTGGATGTTCTCATTCTGCTTTAGAGGTTTCCTCTGGGTACTCCGGTGTCCTTCCCTAGTCCAAAGACATGCACTGGATGTGATCAGAAGGTTGTGAGTTTGAATCCCACCTCCATCAAGCTGCCACTGCTGGACCCCTAAACTCTCAGTTGTATAAAATGAGTTGTCTGAAATCTAAAGTGTTGCCAGATTGGTAAATGATATCTGCCTGAAATTCATAGGAATTCTAATGAGCAATTGGACATGCATGAAATGAAAAGCAGCTAAGCCTGTAATCAGATATAAAGTTAGCCCCGTCAGCTAACCCCGTCTCTCACCCATTCGTAACTATTCCGATGAGCTGAGTGCGTAGATTTAGGTTGTTATGCATGAATGGATGGAAACGTGAGACATGACTGCGTTGACAGATAAGATCGGACTGTGCCAATTAATAACAACTCCTACCTGTTTAACACACGACGGTCAACACACTGTATGATAGAGGCACTCAGTTATTATTAATGATCAAATTAATGATCGAATTATTATTAATTATCAATTTAGCTGCGGTGCTGCAACTTAAGTTTGTTGTGTCTTAATTCTTTACAGAATTTTTTTGTCTGGCCAACTTGGGTGCTGTAAATGAGACTTTAGATAGAACACACACACACACACACGGAAAGCAGAGCCTGTCAGAAGTGTTACTCTAGCTCTGTCAGCCCGTGCTTGTCATGGCCGTATGGTGACTATTTTCTGCACAGCCTCTAACGTTTGTGCCTGTCACATTTCATTGCCACCACTGAACTGATCCCTTGGAGCAGACATGCACCCTTTACCTTACTCTCTCTCTCTCTCACACACACACACACACACACACACACTGTATCTCCAATTTGCTGTGTGTACTTCCTATAAATTGTATTTGCCATGCCTCAAGGTCACTATTCTCTGATCATTGAGCATGCTAAAAGGAAACACTATCCAAAAATCATTTTTATTCCATATTTGCCTGGATTGTACCACATTAATATGCTAGGAATATTGAACCAATGCATATTGTCCTACATCGAGATGAGCTTTCTGGCTCATTTGGAAGGCAATTATTTTGTAACCTTTTTAATCCTTTAGTCTTCATAGTCTTCATTTTGAACCATTTATTGGAGTAAAACATTATTGCTTACATTTACTTCCTACAGATTTTTACTCCTTTTACTCTTCCCTTTTCTCTGGTATATGGTACATTATATTGGCAAAAGTTTTGGAACACCTGTCTTTACATGCACATGAATGTAATATGGAGTTGTCCCGCCCTTTACAGCTATAAGAGCTTCAACTCTTCTGGGAAGGCTTTCCACAAGGTTTAGGAGTGTGTTTATGGGAATTTTTGACCGTTCCTCTAGAAGTGCATTTGTGAGGTCAGACACTGATGTTGGACTAGAAGGCTGTTAGGGATGTTATTATTAATAGGACATCACTCCATTTCCCTGCTCCGTTGACGATGCTACCTGCCTCCATTCTGACATTGCTCCACCTTCTTGTTCCACTATGGACATTTCTCCTCCCCCTTCCTTTGCTTTGTTCCTTGCTATTGTTAATTTCTGTAAATGGTGTTTCTTCCCTCATATCCATAGTTCATAAAGAGGATTTTCACTCATTCGCTTTGTTTCTACTAGTACCCGCATTTACATCTGCCTCCAGGTCCTTTTCCTGATGCTCTCTCGCAATTTTACTACTGGAAAATAAACGATCTCTGAAATCTCCTGAATCGAAACTGAATAATACATTTAAAGGAAAATAAATTAGTCTAAAACTACAATGAGCCGTTAAACATATTGCTTTCACACTTAATGTAGCAGTGCATTTAGCCAGTCTGCTAATTTACAATCACTTCTATCACACAAAACGTACAGCTTTAAAGCTGACGAGTAATTTTTAAAGAGTAAATTGCTTTAAAAAAGACCAAAGCATTTGCATTACTCATACTTAGTCAAAGTCGTGTAATAGTTAAAGACCTGACAATGCTGTGGTTATCCTGCTACGGAGTGTCTTAGTGTCAGTTTTTACAACTATAGATCGCCCAGTAATGGCTGGATGCTGATAACAGTGTAGTAAAGCTAAACGAATCAATAAATATTTTCATTGCTGTCTGTTATGTAATCTAACGTGTATATATATATGAAAGGACATACAGTATACATCATTCCTTTTTCATTTCCTATCACCAGAAATGTTATCCTTAGTAAGATCCCAGATTTATTTACAGTTACTGCAGCATTTAACCCTCCTGTTATCCTCAAAAGTTTTGACCTTGGGGTTGATTTAAATCTCCAGAATATAATTTTTACCCAGTTTTTTGTTTCTTTGTCAGGTAATTTATGTTTCTTGGTTGGCTACCTAAATAGCTTTTTAAATAAAACATAACCCCAACCCATCCTTTCTCCTAAACACCCAGAATTTCTATAGAAAAATCAGCATAAAATCTTATTGATTGACCTCAAAATGGACAGAAAGTTGTTTTTAATGCTTTTATTTTACTTTTAAGTACAAAACATTTTGGGAAGTTTGGGAAGTATCAGGGATGGTTGCATGTCTTTTCCTCTGAGTCTCTGAGATATGATGTTTTTCTCCTCCACCATGTCGGGTGAACTCTCAGTAGTTAGGTTAGGGCTCTAAAGCAGAGGGACGTTCCAGAAGATTATAGTGACCTCAATATGATCCAAAACAACCAAAGCAGGTGAAGGTATTTTTTACAGCTAAAACAGCCTGGGGTCAAACTGACCACATGGAACACTGATGCCACAAAATGTGTACCGGACGCTGAAAACATTATTATATCATCACGATCATTTCATGTTTTCCTGGTCGTCCTCATTCAATTAGGAAAAGTCGTTAAATATGAAGCGATAAATATATATAGAGAGAGAGACATTAAACATCCATACATCCATTTTCTATACCCGCTTTATTTAATTAGGGTCACAGGGATCTGCTGGAGCCTATCCCAGCACACATTGGGCAAAAGGTGAGCTGGACAGGTTGCCAGTCCATCACAGGACCACACACACAGACAGATAACCACACTCACTCCTATAGGCAATTTAAAATTACCAGTCAACTTAATGTACATGTTTTTTGGACTGTGGGAGGAAACCAGAGGACCTGGAGTAAACTCTACACAGAAACCCAAACCCGAACCCAGGACCTTCTTGCTGTGAGGCAACAGTGCTAACCACTAAGCCACCATGCTGCCCATTAAGTGTTAAAAGGATAATAGGAGGGTTAAGTTTGATTTGACTCATCAGGGTTTATCCAAAAATGTCATTCTGTGAGATTTCACACCTGTTGATCTTTTCCCGATAGAAGCAGTTTATCAGCACTCAGGAAGCTGGGCACAATGCGTTACAATCGAAGTAGATATATGGCTTAAGTGTTATTTAGGCTTCCGAAAATAGCAGCACAAGTGCTCAACAACAGATACAGTGCCTTGCATAAGTATCAACCCCTCCCAACCCTTGAACCTTTCCAACCTATGTGGCAGGGATTTTGACACAATATCGCTAAAGGTGAAAAATCTAGAGTATATTTAGTATATATTTATCGGGCCACAAAGGTTAATCAACTAAAAAGCAGATTCGTATTTGGTTGCACTTGTGGCATGGAGCAACACTTAATAGAACCACCTTCAGCTTCAATTACAGCCACTCGTCTTCTGGGATGTGTCTCTATCAGTTTTGCCCATCTGAATCCTGATATCTTTGCCCTGTGGGTGTCTTGTAAACTAGGATCTGAGCCAGGGATCTCAAGCTCCTTCACAGTCAATCTTGGTTGCTTCTTGGTTCAAAACTGTTCTAAATAGACTCTGATCTCGCTAGACCACTAAGGCCACCTGTCACTCTAACTCTAACTTTCATCTCATGTAGGCATTGGAAACACATTGTTATGATACACTATATTGCCAAAAGTTTTGGGACGTCTGTCTTTACATGCACATGAATGTAATATGGAGTTGTCTCGCCCTTTGCAGCCATAACAGCTTCAACTCTTCTGTGTTTATGGGAATTTTTGACCATTCCTCTAGAAGCGCATTTGTGAGATCAGGCACTGATGTTTGTCGAGAAGGTCTGGCTCGTAGTCTCTGCTCTAATTCATCCCAAAGATGTTCTATAGGGTTGAGGTCAGGACTCAAGTTTCTCCCATCCATGTCTTTATGGACCTTGCTTTGGTCACTGGTGTACAGTCATGTAGGAACAGGAAGGGGTCATCCCCAAACTGTTCCCACAAAGATGGAGGCATGAAATTGTCCAAAATGTCTTAGTATGTAGCTGAAGCATTAAGAGTTCCTTTCACTGGAACTAAGGGGCCGAGCCCAACCCCTGAAAAACAGCACCTGAATTTAATGATTTGGAGGGGTGTCCCAAAACTTTTGGCAATAAAGTGTAATACGAATAACCTTGCATGGTTGAAATGATTTATTTGCTTAGACAAACATATAAAAGCTGCCAATGACAATTCTATGACAAGGGTTCATGAACAATTTCTCATACATATTCTTATCATTTATTATGTTTAGTATACAACA
>NC_080724.1:2940000-2965000 GCF_019097595.1 Hemibagrus wyckioides
CTGCTCATAATGTTATGGCTGATCAGTGTATACTATGTGCATTGTGCATGCAGATCTAAGACAAACCAGATACTTCTCTCAGGCCTGCAAAATCATGTCCATTCTTCCTGATGTTACTGCCTCAGATTCTGAGATTCAGTGCATTATGAAACAGTTACCTTATGGTTGATTTTTTTTTATGCTCTCTCTTTCATCTGATAATGACCGTGACAAGTGATAAATCCTGACAATGTAAAAGATTTTATGGTAATGCAATTATTACTGGAGTATATCTGCAATTTTAATCCTGAATTAATCTGTCATGTCAATACTTTTTATGGACTGGGCATGCACTTGTACAGAAGGATTGTGCCATATTTTACCTTCCGTAAAATGACCAGTAGAAACAACCATGTTGATAACCATATCATGTACATTTGGATGGGATATCTACACCAATCAGACCTGCCACCTGTTAGTGGGTGGGATATATTAGGCAGCAAGTGAACATTTTGTCCTCAATGTTGATGTGTTAGAAGCAGGAAAAATGGACAAGTGTAAGGATTTGAGCTTTGAGTTTGACGAAGGGCCAAATTGTGATGGCTAGACCACTGGATCAGAGCATCTCCAAAACTGCAGCTCTTGTGAGGTGTTCCCGGTCTGCAGTGGTCAGTATCTATCAAAAGTATCCTGTAAGTATCCTTTAGGTCCTGTAAGGTGCAAGGTATCAACTTACAGGACTTAAAGGATCTGCTCCTTGACGGGTCAGGGTAGTTTTGGCAGCAAAAGGGGGACCAACACAATATATATATATATATTCAGCAAGACATTCAGCTGCTTAAAAGCTAAGTTACAACTCTATAAACACGCAATTTCTCCTCACGAGTTTTTATTAGGTCGTGAAGGGTAATTGGGGCGTGTCTATAAAGTGACTGACAAGCTGCCAATCTAAATGCAAACAACGTTCCAGACCAGAAGGCAGGTTTCCAAAATCAAAATTAGAGTTGATGTATATTCACTCTGAACAGCATAGACTCCAGAGGCAGGTTATTTTGTAAGACTTCTAGACCTGCTGACAATTTTGTTTCATTGGACATAGTCAATTCAAGCGAATTTCAGTGAGAAGCTCGGACGCAGAGGTGGCTGACCTCAGTGAACCTCTGATCCAGTGTTCTATTGCATTGTTCCCTGCAAATTAGGTTGTCTTTATTTGTCACATAGACCTTACTGCACAGTGAAATTCTTTCTTCGCATATCCCATCCTTAGAGGATTAGGGTAAGAGCGCAGGGTCAGCAATGATGCAGTGCCCCTGGAGCAGGGTGAGTTGGGGGCCTAGGGCCGAACGGTGGCAGCAACAGTGCAGGGGCTTGAACCCCAATCATCTGGTTAACAATCCAGAGCCTTAATCACTTGAGCAACACCCCTCCAGGGTGTCTCACTTGAATTAATGTCCGGTTTGAACAGTTTTCACTTGTCAGCCATGCTTACCATTAGCTTCTCTTGTAAGCTCATAAACTCCTCAGTCCTACTGCAGACCCTTATAACTACCACATGATTTCTTAATGACACTATCCACATGCATTCTTAAATGTTCAAATGTCAGTCAACTCAATATTAAGGTATTGCTATTATTACTATGAAATGCTTCTCATTAAGGATGTGGCATATAAGTCATAGGAAGAAAGACAACTGTTGCATAGTCACGATAGCTTAGTTTAGTTTAGGTTCAGTATCAGACCATTATTTCTACACCAAACAGTTTGGATGTAAACCTCCAAACAGTCCTCTAGGAAAGAAAAGAAACAAAACAAAATGGTATTTTATGTCTGGAGGGTAAAAGTAGAAAGAGCAGCTTTAGGAAAACCTTAAAATGTGCTTTTGAGTGAAATACTTGTAGGTCAACTGCTTTCTCATTGCTGAGCAGCAGCCCAAGGTCACGCTTCATAGAGAGATCTGTACATCTGCCAGTCTTAACTCGATTTGACCTGGTCTAACTCAAATCACCTTCATGCACTAGCTTTTCTCAGTTGGAATCAAGCTAAACAAAACTCACTGATGAAGATTTTTAGATTGTTTGTTTAAAATTCCCTTTGTTTGATTCCCAACATATTTCTATTGATTTTTTTCCCCCCAATGCTTTAATGTTATTTCTGTTGAAAGTTTGAAGGATGCTGCTGTTTTGGCTGTGATTATTTCTGTAATGCATATTGACAGCAACAGTAGATTAGGTTTGGGTTGGATTTCCTGCATCCTCTATACATCCTCTACACACTTCTTCTCTTGTCAAATAATGAGTATGGTTATCACTCCCTTATATACCGGTAAGTGAAATACACTATGGTCCACTTTCCAACTTCTCTTTTTTCTTATAGCCTCTTCACCATTCAGTCACTTCCAGTTCCACTTCCTGGGTGCCATGTGCCATACTATATGAATAACAAATTATTACTTGCATACATAGCTTATAGTCTCAGGTTTAGCTAATCTCTGACAATCCAGAGCCATGACCAGGGAGCAGACAGACAGGCTAAACTGACCATCTGCTAGCTGCTTTGAGCGCTCACATAGCTGTATTATTACTACGTCTAATCCACAAGCTAATCAAAGCCCTAAAAATCATCGATAAGAATCTTTTATTCCCTTCCCAGATACAAAAATAATGTTACTAATTTCCTCATTATTCCTCATTTCCTCATAATTATCTATAAATTTTTTAAAGCAGATACTACCAACTAAACTTCCATGTGAATTTCTGCTTAAATCAGGAAATACTATTCACCATTACTATAACAAAACACGAATCAATCATAAGATTATTATAAGTTTATTTCTAAAATCTGAGCAGGCATACAATCATCTTAGTCGTCCAAAATAATGAGGAAAACCACATAGCCATCAACACAAAAGAGACAAAATCAGACACACAAACACACTATCCCCAAATACACAGCTATGGAGAATAAGAAGAACCCAAAGAATACAGCTTTAGCTGATACCGATATCTGAGCTACATTTGGAATCGTATGTTGTGGTGAAAGAAAAACTGCACAGAAGGAAAAACACCTGATACCCAGAGTAAAATAAGGAAGTGGATCGGCGTCAAAGCTGTTTGGCGACTGGTGCTCCAGGGCTCTTATGAAGATTGATGGTATCATAAATACCAGGATATTTTAGCCCAAAGTTGAATGTTTTTTTTTTTTTAATATACACTGACCATCCACTTTATTACACTGACAGAAGGGAATAGTCACGTTAAAGAGAAACGATTGTCATCAAACCGTAATTTCAATTCTTATGCAAAAGTTCATTTATATCTAATCTACGAGAGTGAGTGATATTAATGTATGTAATATTAACGTGATCCAGTTGTGTAATCTCACAGGATGAAATGACTATGTAAAATTAAGTTGTTTATCTCAGGCGTGGAATGATACTGCAGTGTGTAACCTTAATGCCCCCACAGAGCTTTGAATATATATGATCAAATTTTTTTTAACATATATATTATTATACATATTGGGGTACTTGGGCAGTGGTGGTTCAAGTGGTTCAAGCTCTGGGTTATTGATTGGAGGATCAAGGTTCAAGCCCCAGCACCACCAAGCTCCACTGTTGGGCAATTGAACAAGGCCCTTAACCCTCCCTGCTCTAGTGGTGTTGTATCATAGCTGCCCCTGCGCACTGACCACAACTTCCTCAGCTGGGATAAGCTGTAATGTAGGTGTGGCAACAATAAAAGCTTCTTGCCCTCAGTTTTTCTTCTTTTATTTAGTTGAACTCAATGCACAATTTTTTCAGTGCAGGAAAATGTTCACCTGCTCATTCATGCAGTCAGCAACAATCATGTGGCAGCAACAAAATGTCTTGTGGGGTGTTCCCGGTCTGCAGTGGTCAGTATCTATCAAAAGTGGTCCATGGAAGGAACAGTGGTGAACCGGCGACAGGGTCACGGGCGCCGAGACTCAGTGATGGACGTGGGGAGCGAAGGCTGGCCCGTGTGATCCGATCCAACAGACCAGCTACTGTTGCTCAAATTGCTGAACAAGTTAATGCTGGTTCTGATAGAAAGGTGTCAGAATACACAGTGCAGGACGGGTCAGGGCTGTTCTGGCAGCAAAAGGGGGACCAACACAATTTTAGGCAGGTGGACATAATGTTATGCATGCTCAGTGTACATCAGAATAGAGAACAAATTTGATCTCAGATGGTTTGACCATGGCATGATTGTTGGTGCCTGTACTTTTTCCAATTGTCAACTGCACAGTTTTACAGAGCCTCTGCTCTCTATAGCCTCAGATTCCTGCTTTTGGCCTGAATAATGTGTGCATTCTGTGGTGCTTTTCTGTTCTGCTCACCCTGGTTCTAAAGATTGGTTGTTTAAGTTACCATAGCCTTCCTGTCAGCTCAAACATGTCTGACCATTCTTCTCTGACCTTTCTCATAAATAGGTTTCTGCACAAAGAACTGCTGCTAACTGGATTTCTTTCTCTCTTTTTGTTCAGTTTTTTTCACCATTCTGTCTAAATTCTTGAGAAAGTAGTGTGTGAAAATCCCAGTGGGTCACAAGTTTCTGAAATACTCACACCAGCCCACTGAGGCACTGAGGTCAAGCTTTCATATTAAATGTGAACATCAACCAAACAGTCTTGAAGATAAGCTGAGGATAATCACATGAAAAAGCCTGTATACAGTATTTTCTATTAAAGTGTATGTAGATATATGTGCTTTTTAAACATCCCTTTCCATGCCCTCCCACCCTTTGCTGTTATAATAACCTCCTGTCCTCTGGAAAGAGGCATTCCACTACATTTTGGAGAGTGGCTGTGGGGATTTGTGCCCATACATCCACAAGACCATTAGTGTGGTCAGGCAATGGTGTTGTGTGAGCAGGTCTTTGGTGCAGTCAGTCTTCCATCTGTTCAGTAGAGTTGAAGTGAGTGCTCTGTGCAGGCCATTTGAGTTGACCAACCTTGGTAAACCAAGCATTAACGGATGTCGCTTGAACAGTTTTTGGTTCAACCCCTTTGGGTTGTTGTATGTGTCTCCTAATTTTTCCCTCATGCACACAATTTATACACAAATGAAGTGAATATCCATAAGGAATATAAGTATATACACTTTAAATGTAAAAATGATGTATGTATTGAAATGAATACATATCCTGTCAATTTGTTATTTGGTATGCATGTGAGTTCTGTGTGTTTGCATGTATGATTGCGTTGTATGATGTGTGTGTAGGAGGGGTGGGCTGCTATCACCTCTCCTCTTTCCTTTTCTGGGTTGGTTACACACGGGGCAGCTATAAAAAGAAAGGGCCCTGTCAGCCCATGATTTAACTCAGTGCCTGCATGGCCACAGGCCTGCAAGATATGGGCCAGAGGGGCCAAGTGAGTTTACTAAACTTTCACAGGGGATCAAAATAGATTTGTGTGTGTGTGTGTGTGTGTGTGTGTGTAGGTAGACCTGATCACTGGTCAGTGAGTGATTTTGTTCTCAGTGATTGATTTGATCATTCTTTTTCATTTTGGTCAGTCATTCATTTTCCCATTTCCCAGTGCAGTGTATATTTCTCCTATATTTTTTCTCCAGTGACCATTATGAGAAGGTGTTGGGAAACAATAATGCAGGCAAAATCTGAAACTAGGTAAGGTCAATGATCTTGGAAAGAGAAGGAGTTTAGGGCAGGAGTGAATTAGGGAAGAAAGAACCAGAGACAGAAAGGGAGGACGATAGATTCATTGTGTAAATAGCAGGACGCAGGCTGCTTGTGATCGGGAGGCTGATCTCTTGCAAACTGACCCCTCTTCTTTGCTTGACCATGAATGCATCGTCAAGAGCAATGTCTGGTTCCATGCTCGATGGTGTGCTGGGTCCCTTAACACTCTTCCTGTTGGGACACCTTCACCCTGTTCTGATCACCGTAGCACAAAAAGGACAGCCTGTATGATACCAGACCTTCAGAAGCAACCTCACACACAGTAGAATGTTAATATGGTGCACTGCTTCCCCCTGTAGTGCTGCTTACACTATAATATCATATCGTCCCTGAGGAGCAATCTCCTTTACACACACACACACACACACACATACTGTATACACTCTCTAATACACAAGGACTCTCCAGTAGACATTGTCTATTAAGAAGATAAAACTTTTCCTTTCACCTACATTACATTAACAAATACGCCTTTATTTTCTACTCATAATTTTGTTGTTAGTCACTTCCCTGAAATTATTCGTTATCTATGCATTTGTTGTCATTTAGAAATTTCCAAATTAAGCATGTTTGTTGGATATGTCATGTTGCAGATATACCACACCCAGGTGATGCAGCGAAGAGATGCGTAATGCAGACAAGCAAACGCTACGTGTTCTCAAATCAATTCTGTACTGTACAGACCTAAAACTTCATCACTGTCGTCTAAAAATGTATAAGATAGTGTTTTACGCGAAGTGGAAAAGATTAGTTAAGATTTTTAAGAGTGAGAAGAGGGGAAAAAAATCAAGAGGGAGAAGAATGGAAAAAGACAAACGGAAATTTCAGATATTTTCTTTAACGGTGTGTGCATGGTCAATACTTTTCTCAAGGGTCAAGGCAAATGTGAAAATGATTGGGGAAATAATCTCTCTCGCATACTCTCTCTCTCTTTCACTCTTTATTTCTATCGCTTATGTATCTATCTATCTATCTATCTATATCTCATGATAAGGAAAACCTCTCCTTCTGAGAATCTTTCCACACACTCTAGAATGCTGCTCCTGCAATGCAGTAAGCAGACAGAGCGCCCAGATGGAAAGTGCTGCTCTCACACTCACACACACACACACACACACACACACACACATGCTTTATTGGTTGGAGGAGGAATCCTCTGGTCAGTACCCACACAACTGCTTGTTCACAACTGCTCATATATACTTCTAGTTTAGTAATACCTGCCATAGACACAAGCAGTGTGTATAAGTTTATTACTGGCTACAGGAAAAAACAAAAAAAACCAAAGTGATTCTTGGTTCTTGTATTAGACTGGTAAAGGAAACCAGAAGAAATCAGTACTAAATTCTCTAAATCTTTAGAATCTCAGACTGCTGATTTATTCCTCCACTGCTCCTAAACATGTGTCTTGAGACACATAGAACAACAAAATTGTGAGTGATCAGAATTAATTGACTTTTGTGGAGGATATATGGACGATGAAAAATAGGTACTGATGGAAGATGGAGAGATTATGACAGTATTAATATTGGTCTGTCCCTAAGGTTTGTCAGTGCCTGGTCATGTCATTATAGTCTAATGAAAAATGTGTATGTCGAAAAATCTGATTTTTCAGCAACCGAAGGAAATAATAAATAACAGAATGTGGAGATATTTTGGCTTGAAAATTATATATTGATTATAATGCGTTTAAATACGAATTTTATATTAGATTATACTTACTGACTTTTGCATTATTGGGTCAGCAAAAAATTTCCAATGTCAATAAAGTAACATATTGCAGTGACAAAAAAGCAAGTGCTTTATATATATATTTTAACTTCTTCAGCAATTTGAGCAACAGTAGCTCGTCATCTGGTTCGGATCACACGGGCCAGCCTTCGCTCCCCACGTGCATCAACGAGCCTCGGCCGCCCATGACCCTGTCTCCGGTTCACCACTGTTCTTTTCTTGGACCACTTTTGATAGATACTGACCACTGCAGACCAGGAACACCCCACAAGAGCTGCAGTTTTGGAGATGCTCTGATCCAGGGGTCAATGTTGACTTGCTGCCTAATATATCCCATCCACGAACAGGTGCCATGATGAGGAGATCATCAGTTTTATTCACTTCACCTCTCACCGCTGATGTTTTGCCTGATCTGTGTATATATGCTCAGAATGTTTTTGCCTGATCTGTATGTGTATATATATATATATATATATATATATATATATATATATATATATATATATATACATACATATGCAGAGTCACTGGGTCAATGGGTCTGATGTTTTGTACATAATGTGCATGCATTATCATCACCTCCTCTTAATCCAGTATTATTCCACTCAGCTGGACAAAGCTACCCATCCAACAGGCCATGTCTAAGTCAATTCTTTAGCCTCTGTGCTTCACCTGAAACAGGAGCCTACCCCACAGTGCATCCAAAATATCTGCTGGCTCTGCTCAGACAAGCAGACATATCCCTCTCTCCTCCATATGATGCCAGCAGGAGCTTAATGTATGTAATCATGTTTTCAAAACCACAACAGATGAGCAGAGTCAAAGTGCGCTGGCTTCAGGATGTGCATGTCAGCAATTTTGGCTACTTTCTCTGCTGAGAGAGAGTTCTGTGACCCTGTTCCATAGCCAGAGTCACTGTTATTCATGCATTGATAACACCATGGAAATCATTACATTCAGTGATTTGTGGAGAGATGAATCAATTCTGAGCGAAGGGAGGAAGGGGTTGTAAGTGCTACAGCATCCTAAATCCCGTTGTGTATTTTCTGTCTTTTGTCGGCTCACTCATTCATCTTTAAGCAACACACACACATTCTCTTTATCACAACATCTTTCTCCCTTTCCGTCCTTCTGTTTTATTTATTTATTTATCTTTAGTAATTGCTTTATCCTGATCTGGGTCATGGTGCATCCAGAAATTATGCTGGGAACACTGAGCACAAGGGAGGATCACACCCCTAATGAGATGCCAGTCCATCATAAGGGACCCCCTCCCCATACTCCCCCACACACACAAATACACACAAATCAAACCTTAAAAGGCAAAGTAACTTAAGAAAAATGTCATTCTGATATCTGATAAACATTACCTGAAGCTGCTGACCTGAACTTCCCAGCAGACATAATTTTTGCTAATTGTATGATTGCATAAAAGAGCAGGTGTACAGGTGTTCCTATTAAAGTAGATGGTGTGTATATATTAGACAGACATAAAAAAGTTAGTGTAGTACACAAATCTGAAGATCAAATCCATATTAATACATTTGCATTGCTAAAGCCTTGAAAGATAGTGGTGAACCATCATCTTGGGGAAAAAATGCGGTTCTTAAATAATCGAGATCACTTAAATGTTTGGTGAAATCAAATCATAAAAAGATAGGTAGAAGGTAGAACACAAAGCTATGTGCAATAGTGAAAGTTAGAGCATTTCCACATGCACAATGCGAGAAGAACAAGGGAATGGGACTAAACAGCTGTGTAGCTAAAGAAAAAAACTCTTCTTATTAAGGCTAATTGGAAAGCATCAGTTTGCTAGGGAACCTAAAGATTGGACTCTGGAGCAATGGTCTAATGACTCCTGATATACCCTGTTCCAGAGTGATGGGTGCATCGGAGAAAATGATGTGCCCATCATGTGTACTCCCTACCGTACAAGCCTATGGGGGCAGTGTTATGATCTATGGGTTTCTTAAGTTGGTCAGGTCTAGCTGACTACCTGAATATATTGAATGAGGTTTTTCCATTGATGGATTTTTTTTCTTCCCTGATGGTGTGGACACATTCCAAGATGGCAATGCCAGGGCTCAAGAGTGGTTCATGGAGCCTAAGATGTTTTCACACATTGATTGGAGTCCAGACCTTAACACCACTGAGAGTCTTTGTGGATGTGCTGGAGAAGCATTTACACAGCAGTCTGGCTTTCACATCAACAATATGAGATCTTGGCAAGAAATGAATGCAACTCTGGACAGAAATAAATGTTGTGACATTTATTGAAACAATGCAATGGCGAATGTGTGCCGTAATCAAGTCCATATGGTAAAGCAGAAATACTTACAAAACGGTAACACAGGTACCAGCTCAACACAGGTAATTCAGCTGTGGGCTTAGGTTCTGCATCAATAAAATCAGCACATCGATAGCCTATAAATAGAATCCTTTGTCATTTGGTTTTGCGTAATTGGTCCCACAAGCCTTTCCATTTTTTGTCCAGTCAGCAAGTATCGGTACCTATAAAGCTCTCTCTCTCATTCTCTCTGTCTGCCATAACTGCTAATTTCTTTTCTCTCATCACTGCTAAGTTTTTTTTTTTTAAGAAAAACATTTAGAATCTGGCTGGCATCCAGTTTGTCCTGGGGAACAAAATGGAAGGGTTTGACTGAAGTGCTCAATGACGAGATAAAGACTCACTGACGAGCCCAGATCATTCATGTCTTGTCTCCACTGCACCTTTTCCCCGTGCAGGCACTTGCTTTTTTTATACCATTCTCAAGCCTTTATGCCTGCTTAAAATAAGTGAAGGAAGCTTTAAGAAATGTCACTTGTGTCAGTTTATTGTTAATAAGCTAGTCAGGCATAGGTTTGATAGCTCTTTTAATTCAAGTCATTTACTGCTGCTTATGAGTAAGTTCTAAGACAATCCTGGTTTTTATATGCTTATTCTTGCATAGGATTTTTTTACTTCCTCACATGCACTCACACACACCAAAACACTGAATGCCCTAAGAATACCACAATGTTATGTGTGTGTTCGAGTGCATGAGAGCCCATGCTCATGCTGACCGCGCCCAGCCCCTCAATGAGCTGACAAGCTTATGTCTCGTGTGTACATCCATGCTGTCCACATCGTATTGGTATGGATCCATCATCAGGGCAGAGTATCTTGGTGGGAGTGGTCCCTGAGCACTCAGATTCAGAGAAAGAGATTCGCAGAGAGAGCAAAAGAAAGAGAGAGATATTCCCCCAGATATTCTGCCAAGTGGTTTGCTGCCAGTTGAATTGCCTCCTCCCATGATGCTGTCCCGTGGCAGGTTCCCATGGCATTTTTTTATTTATTTATTTGCTTTGCAGAGTGCTTTGCTTGCCAGTTCGACATCACACGAAACACACAGAATACACACAGTTCCTCTGTGCTGCAGCTTGGCACAGACACTCTCGTACTTCCCACCACTGAAAGGCAAACACGTAAAAATCCACAATAACACACCTATGTACACTCATTCATGGAATTACCCACTGCTTCGCCTGGACTCCACCCTCCATTCACAACCACACCTCCAAACACCAGGCTAAAAAATAAATCTTGAATCTAGTCAGATTTATGTGCTATTTCTTATTAAAGGATTATAGACCAAATATAAGATTATTATGCCTATTTATAGACACTCAAATCTCAAAATATCCATATGTATCTGTATAGGGATTTAAACCTATAGTGGACATGGCTTAAAGTAGAAGGAATTATTTATAAGTATTATTAAATATGAAAAGCTGTTGAAGTGTTGAAATACTGAAAAAATGCCCTGCCGTGTCAGCAAGGTTTATGAATTCTGGCTCTGGAAGTTCCTCCAACCTTTTACCACACAAGATATGCTGTTTTATAATCCTTCTTGCAAATTTAGTTTTGCTCTATATTACAGAATAAACCCAAACTGGTAGCCTAATTTATACCAAGTAGTTTTATACATTTATCTTAATGAAATTGTTATTTGAGCTTCATATCTGACAGCATTCACACAAAAGTAAAATGCTCTTGACCTGTCTCTGCATAATTCCGATGCATTGTGCTGCCACATGACTGGTTCGTTAGATAACTGCATGGATGTGCAGATTCACAGATGTTCTTAAGAATGTGGATGATGAGTGTGCATTATCTGATCATCTGAATAATGTATGGGTGTATGTGACAGGGTTTAATTGAAGTTAATTGAACTAAAAGGAAGCTGAAGAAATATTTATGGACAAATATTTGGAGGTCACAGAATATATCTTCTGCTTTTTTCCCCCAGCAGTGTAGTATTCCGTCTAGCCTAATGGCCTTTTGGCATTGAGAGCTATTGTCACAACATGGAGGAGTATCCTATATTCTGATATGCTTCCATAATGTTCTGACATAAGTTGCAGCCTGGAGCCTGCTTGGAAAAAATGTATGGCAGTGTTTTCAGCTGTTCGTAAAAATCTGTTTTAATTTCCAAGCCTGTAAATATATAAAATGCATATTTATATACCAGTAAAATCTTTTTGTTTGTTTCCTTCCCGCAAGAAGGAGTGATTAAAGGGTAACATTACGTTGCATGGGCTGTTGGCTGTACCTCTGTGGCCTGTTCCCTGCTGTTCATGCAAAAGTGCATGCATGCAGCCAACATTGAATTGATTTCTCTTTGTCCCTCATGCTCTTGCAATCTCTCCCTCTCTCTCTCTCTCTCTCTCTCTCTCTCTCTCTCTCCTGCTCTCTCTGCTCCATCTGCCACCGCTCTATACCATTCACTGAAGGTCAATGATTAAAGCTTCTGCTGAATCTGCTAAATGCTGCCAAGAGAGAGAAAACACTAAGAGGGAGTGGGACTGCCCACTGACATCCATAAACCAAACACAGAGTGGCAGGTGTTGCCCAACTTTTCCCTCCTTTCCTTCCCACTTGTCTTGCACTAGGATGTTGATTTAGAGTTTACTGTTCCATGTCGCATTTCAAGGTCGCTTTTAAAGCGGACAAACAAGGCCCTTGAGTCGTGTCTGGGGACACACCTGCCCGTGAAACTGAGCTGGCCTGACTGCTACTGAAGTTCTCTAGCTGAAGAAGGGACTAATTCTAGATTGTGGTCCCAATGAGGCCTCTCTGGTCTACATATGCAAGTGGCCTACTGCAGTATCATGTAGAACAAATGCCAGGAGAACTAGATCAACTTGAAAGGAAAAGGTCATCTCAGTGCTTGGGAATGCAGGTGCAGATACAGGTCAGTGCTAGTAACATCACTGCTATTAGCAATGGAAAGTTAATCTGCTGAGGTAGAAATTTCAAATACAAATTCAAGCAACAAACACGTTATATCAATAGTATTTCTTTATATAGTGGAACAGACGATGCCTTAAAATGCGCACAATAGTTTACAGTATCATCGGGAGCAAATTTCCATGGAAGGGAGTCCTAGAGAGAGCAAAAGTGGCCTTTTTAAACATTTGTGAGCGCCATGAATGTAGAACAAGGCAGTCAGCACTTTCTTCCAAGTGTGTTCAGAATGCACATTTCAGATAAAATGGCTTCCCTTGACATAGAGGAAGTCTTGATTCTCCCCTGGTGTTAGCTCTCACGCGAAAGGTCGGGGCTGACTTGTGGCTGGAAATTAGCAGATTATCAAATTGGGGAAAAATGCTGGAGGAAAAACTTCAGTATTCACTCATGCGTTCAGCACACGAGTGTGAATCGGACCTTTAGTACTGTATGCTTGTTGAAGACGGTGAGGAAGACCCAGCACCCACTTTTGCCTTGGGAACATCTGGCAATCACCCAACAGGGGCAGGATTCTGTGGCTGAAGATACAGAAATCTGGGCTGAACTCCTGCAATTCCTACCAGGCAAAGCAGACGGAAAATAAATCAACAACGATTAAAATGAACAACAATGCTAGGAAAGGTTAAAGGTTTCTGGCAGAACTAGTATCCATCATACAGCTGAATGGATCCTATGAAATGATTGTAATTCCTACCCTTTTCTTTTTTTTAGTTGGTAATGTCTCTTGATTCTGAGTGTACCCTTATATACTGTGTCAAGTTCGAGACAGACTCATTTTTCATTCCATCCCCTTGCCTGATACAGCTAGATGGTTTGCAAGCCAAGCTTCCTCTGAGCTAAAGGCAAGCAGTCACTTTGGTGCTATACCGGTGGTCTGCGTGAATTGTAGTCAATGCAGAATGGATCCATCATGGAGTCCCACTGGGAATTCAAACAGCTGAAACACAAATTAGCTGGACACCAGCAAGCATTGATTATATTGCTGGTGGAATGCAAATGTCACCCACATCTCTCTCTCTCTCTCTCTCTCTCGTTCTAATTAGCTTGAGCTTTATAACATTCTTTAGTGCACGAGTCTTCTGAAGGGCCAGTGACTGCATATATGTTATTTATGTGATTGTGTGTGTGAAAAGACTGAAATGAGACAGGGCAATGTATACAGTATTTGCATGAATAAACGTATCATATAGTGCAATTAATTTCAAAAAGAAGGTAAGAAACATGAATTTCTGAGCATGTACCATTTATAATCCAACTAAAGAAATTTTGTTTCTTATGCTTCTACTACATCCAGGTCTACAGTGACGTGAGATATGGGATATATAGAGCACTGCATCTGCATCACTTCCTATTGCCTCTCTCTCTCTCTCTCTCTCTCTCTCTCTCTTCTTCTCCTATCCCCTCCCTTGTTTGAAATGTGCGTGAGGGTAGAGTCTTACCTCAGATTTTTCAGGTCATTTGTATCCCTGCAGACTCTATATGTTCTCTCTTCCTGTCCTCACTCCCGCTACAACTAGTGACCGTCCAATAAACATTCCAATAAAATCCAAGTAAATACTAACTAAGATGATCTAAATATGTCTATTTTAATCTGTATTTGTTTGAGCTCCAGTCGTCACTGATGATGACGGCCTTCTCCGAGCAAACCTCCACTTGCCATGCAGAGCAGATATGCACTGCATGGCAAGTGGAGGTTTGCTCGGAGAATGCCGTCATAATCAGTGATGACTGGAGGTGATATTAGATGAGAGGGCTGAAAAGGGTTTATCTCTCTATTGCTCTACAGTGAAGATTTTAAGGTTAAGCAATGTGTTATAGTCATACTACAAGCTCTCAATGATGAATGACAAAATATAACACACACACACACACACACACACAGGCTACTATAGGTTACGGTCCGCTTCATGCTGTGTTTTTGTTTAAACCAATTTGCAATACTGTTCTGTTGTGGTTATTCCATCTACTACCACTTATACCTCTCATCTGATTGAATTTGGTAGTTTCCATTCCATAACCGGGGTCTTTATTTACACCAAATTTACATCGTTGCTCTCCCTCTTAAAGGCAGAGTCACTCCTGCAGCAGCTTTGCAGGACTGCTGAAACACATCAGGCAGCCTACTTTAATGCAGTAGTGGTGTGTAACGCAAACCCATAGGAGCATGCACAACTGACTCCCAGCTTGCAGTTCATCTCTGTTTTGTTTTCTCTTTCTTTCACCAGTCCATTTACTACCCATTGTGACGGATTTGTTCTGTGCGTATTTTATGTTTGAGTTTGACGATTTGACTATCCACCCAGTATTCCTCAGAGAGTGGTAATTGAGGGCTTTCGGTATAATCTTTTAAGGTGGTATTCAATAGGTCGGAGGTCAAATACACAACCTTGTGCTCCTCAGCCCGAGGGGATCGTCCATTTATTAAACAGCGTGTATTTAAACAGTGTTTCCAATAAAACACTTCGTCTTCAGAGAGCAAGAGGGGCCCATGATTCATTTTTATACGATCAGAAAAGGCATTAAAGAAATTGTTTCCGAAATACACTCTGAAAAAAATACTGGAATACTTTATTGTACACGGACTATATTAAAATACACCCTTCGATTATGTGTCTCGCTTGACGTTTAACGTTGGTGAATTAGGTGTTTAATTCAATTACATGTGGTACTAAGATTTAATTGCTGTCCCACTAAAACTAATTAGACCACTAATATTTATTGAGTACGATCGCTGCTGTAAGCACATTTGCTATAAAAAAAATTAATTTACACCGTTATTTTAGGGCAACGTTATCATGAAAATTAATTGCCGGAAATGCTTGGATGGAATTTTGAATGTTGCCTTTCGCCATTTCTCCGGACGCTTGCAGAACACATTGAGATTGCAGGTTCCATTGCAGTCAGGGACTGTTGGCCTTCTGACCAGCTCAAACACCCACCCCCTACTCCTTTTTTACTCTCATTCCCTCTTTCTCTCTCTCCCACTCTCTCTCTCTATCTATCTCTAGGCTTGAGCTTCAGGAATTAGTGCAGTGATTAAGAAAGAGGCAAAGTGAGAGACGCTGTGCTAAGCTAGAGTCAGCACTCTGTCTCTCGCCAGCAACCCTCTCTCTGGCTCTCTCTCGTGTTCCCTCTCCCAATATTTCTCGCCGCCTTTCTGCTCGGATTTTCCATATAACCCCCTTATGTTCTGCTTTTTAATCTTATTACGACTGAATCCAAAAAGATATTAATTTTTAGGTACACTAGCTCAAACAGCATTAACTTTAAAAGGGTCAATGACTCTGATACTCATTCCAATTTTTAGTTTATTCATCTTCCATATGTGCCTTATTCTGGCCAGGGTCTTGGTGAATCTGGTGCTTATCCTGGTCATGAGGCAGGAATACAGCCAGTCCATTGCAGAGGTCCTAGTGGAAACCCACATGGACATAGTAACCCAAACTCAGGTTTGAATACCCAGGACACTGGAGCTGTGAAGCGACAACACTACCTGCTGCACAAATGTTTAATAAAGTGGAGTTAATAAAGAGGAGTAATAGACATTGTGAAGAATCATGAGAGACCTAATAAGATGTGTGTACACTATAAACAGAAGGTTTGCCCTCTATTCTGAATTAATTACACCGAACATGACTGTGTGCCTGGTGTGTGATTGTTGATAGTCTCCCTCTACTGGCTGTTATGTGACAAAGGCAGGTTGCAGTGCTGAGCCAGGCACACACAAACCAGTAGAGGCTAATAATATATCACAATAAATGATCTAATTTCTCTGCAAATTTTCAACAGATTTTTTGTTTTCATACTTTCAAACCATGATTCTTTCCCTGATTCGTGTGTGTGTGTGTGTGTGTGTAACTTGTGCTTCAGATATGTCCTTTTACACGCTTATGCTGCAACATGTACATACAAGCACCATAGCGCAGCTGCAGCTCTGTGTATTTGTATGATAGGATGGTGATGGTGTACATTTATTATATCTAAGCATAAACACTTAAGCTTCTATGGCCCCAGAGTGAATCCTAAGCTCCTCTTTCCTCTCTCTCTCTCTCTCTCTCTCTCTTTCCAGCTCTTTTTCACTCTTTCTTGCATCCTCTGGGGGTCTTTAACCAAAAATCCGAAATGTGGTGCAGACATTTTCAATTAAATGTACTGGGATTGTGTTTATCTTGGAGCTGTACCAGTGTGTTTTATATTCCTAACTGAGGTGTGTGTGTGTGTGTGTGTGTGAGTGATTTACATATCAGCTCGATAGGCATGTTTTGCTCATTAGGAAGTTTTCCATTAGAGAGAAAACAATATATACATCACAATAGGTGGTCTGGTATATCCTGCTGCATTCTGATGGGAATGACTGCAGTGGAGGAAAGACTGCAGCAGACCAGCGCTACATGCCACTTCAGCACTACACAGAATTCCTGCACCGCCTCTTGCATTAGCCTTTAATTTAATGGATTGACCTGTATTTCATTGAGAACACTCATTTAGAATCCAGTGAATAGTGAATGGCTAGGGACGTCACATTTCGGGATATATGTAAAAATCGCAGCATTGATTTATCGTGATTTAAAGAGCAATCTCTTTTAAAAGAGCAATCTAATGCTTAATCCATGCTTAAACCTGAAGGCAGGTTTAACTTCGGTTGCATTCGGTTTACAGAGTGCACTTCAGCTTCAGAGTTACACTGCAGTCTGTAAGTAATTGGCACATTTGTAAACACTGACACTTTTTTTTTGCTGTTCCTTTGCTGCACCACTCTAAGAATTGCACTGAGGATAGTAAAAAAAAAAAAAAAAGTAGAATATCAGCTTTAATTCTCTTTTGGGAAATTAATTCTCTCTCTCTCTCTCTCTCTCTCACTCTCTCACTCTCTCTCTCTCGCCTACACACACACACACACACACATGTATATATACACTGATCAGCCATAACATTCTGAGCAGTGACCGGCTAAGTGAATAACGCTGATGATCTCCTCATCATGGCACCTGATAGTGGGTGGGATATTGAAAGTTGATGTGTTAGAAGCAGGAAAAATGGGCAAGCGTAAGGATTTGAGCTTTGATTTTGTCAAAGGGCCAAATTGTGATGGCTAGACCACTGGATCAAAGCATCTCCAAAACTGCAGCTCCTGTGGAGTGTTCCTGGTCTGCAGTGGTCAGTGTCCATCCTCGCAACTTACAGGATTTAAAGGATCTGCTGCTAATGTCTTGGTGCCATATACCACAGCACACCTTCAGGGATCTGGTGGAGTTCATGCCTCGATGGGTCAGGGCTGCTTTGGCAGCAAAAGGGGGACCAACACAATATTAGGCAGATGGTCGTAATGTTATGCCTGATTGGTAAATGTATAGATAGATAGATAGATAGATAGATAGATAGATAGATAGATAGATAGATAGATAGATAGATAGATAGATAGATAGATAGATAGATAGATAGATAGATAGATAGATAGATATGGGTCCATTGCTTCAGTGTATGAAGATAAACAAATTAAAATAAGTATGTTTCATCTTTGGCTCACACATATGACCAGACGTTCTTCCCCAGTGATGCTCTGTCAGCTCTAGTTCAAGGGACATTAGATATAACCAGTAACACTGGCAGAAAAGAACAGGGTGCCTGTGCTGATGATGTAATAATTTGTGTACATGGAAAATAAGTCTCCTGATATAAAAAGCACAGCAGGGAAAGGCAGTGGATATGCAGTCACATTGATGAAATGTCTGTGAGTTATCACTGTCTTGCACCGGTAGTGATTTTCCTGCTTCAGAACACTGGATTCAGTTAATCAGCTGTTAAACAACCCTTTCGAGAGTCAGCAGATGTGTTTTACGAACAGATTCATAAAAGATGGAAAATGTGCATGGATGTCTGTGAAGTATTGCTCTTGAGCCGACTATCATCTGCTACAAAAGGCTGAGACTGGAAGACTAATGGAAATCGATTCACTCTGTAATCTTCTCCCACTCATTTCCAATGGTTCATTTTCACATTCCTGTAATTATCTTGCCTGTCTCAGGCTTCTTACCAAGTCTGGTCTATAGTGTTGTCTATTTAACTATAATGTAACTTTAATTTATGCATAACATAATCATTGATCCACTTAACGGTAGAGATTGCACAGACGAATCGACTAATATGTTCTTTGCCTGCTGCTGTGGAAATGTACAAGCAAATGTAGTTTGTTATTCTTAAAACTGGAGCCAATTCTACAGTCAAATATGACCAGCTGTCATGGATGGCTTGGTTAATTACCTGTTGGAACACCTGTGGCGGAGGGTTCTGTGGGGGACGGTTCTGTGGGGGACGTCGCCCCGCTTCCTGTTTTCCCGCGGAGGATGCTGCCTTACTTCTTGTCTGCGGAGGATGTTAATGTCCTAATCTGTCTCTTTGTTTTTTTTCTCTGGTCTTCTGTGGACATTATCCTGCTCCTGTGGGGACAAGGCCCGGTTACTGGCTCTCAGCAGAGGATGCTTCCCTTCCTCCCTCGCTTCAGTTTCTCTGCCCCAGCTGGGCTGAGGTCATTGCTGGGCCCATGTGCCTCATCATGTTCCTTGCTCCCCCTACATACTTCGTCTTGTTCCTCACTCCCCCTACGTGCCTCGTCATGTTCCTCTAGTGTTCCTCGCTCTCCCCATGTACCTCACTGTGCTCTTTGTTCCCCTCTTTTATCCTCACTGTGGCCCTTGCTTCCCCCATGGACCTCGCTATGCTCCTTGCTCCTCCCTGGTTCTCGCCAGGATCACGGTCCTTCCATGGTTCCTATGCATGGTTCCTTGAGGGGGTGGGGTGGGGTTGGGTGTGGTTGTGTTACTGTCATGGATGGCTTGGTTAATTCCCTGTTGGAGCACCAGGGGGTTCTCCAGCAGGAATTTGTTTATACCATGTGTCTTTGTTTATGTTTTGTGTTCTCACCTGTTTGCCCCACCCGATCCTTAGCCCGTTCCTGCCTGGCACAACAGTCCCTCATGTTTCACCTCCCCAAATTACCCTCCTAATTAATACCGGTTGTCTTGCATGTCTTGTTTGTTTTGAGTCCTTGTCATCGTGCGCTGTTTGTTATGTCGCTGGTTTTGCATCTTGTTCTGTATTTCAGTTTCTATTTCTTCCCTAACGTTTCCCAGTGTCTGTTCATTTTGTTATCTTATAATAAACCCCCTGTCTGACATCTATCCCTGCATTTGGGTTCGATTTTTCCACCACCTGGCACCCCCTTGTCCTGGCACCAGCACTGTTCAAAGGGGAGTGTTTAACTCAAGCTCCAAATATGCTCAGCAGGTTTAGAGTCGGATCAGCAGTGCATGCCAGCTCTTAGAAGAGGATCCAGTTGTTTTGGATACTACTATAGCTGGAGATGAACATGGCAGAGCAACCTTCCAGACACTGGTGTGAACATCGCATCCTCCATCAAACATTAAACTAAAAGGGTTGTGCTTCAAAGTTCATCTGAGCAATAAAATATTTCATAATAGTGCATTTTAAAATTTTGCACATCCATCCATTTTCTATACCCGGTTACCTTCTGGCTAACCTAGCTATACGTAAGATTCCTTGTTAGTGTGTTTGTGGTTATGAAATAAGAAAAACTTAACCTGCAGCTGTATGCAATGCATTCTTTTCTGCACAAATTAAATATCGATATCCTGAAACAGTATTTTGCTTTAACTGTGGAAGACCAGTAAACATCATCTTGCATCCTTTCCAATACATTACATTGATTTCATTTCTGTCTGTAAATCCACTGTTGTGGTTCTTACAATACACTTAGAGTGATTATGCACAGAAGGATAAAAAAAAAGGCACACAAGAAAAGAGGGTGGTGCTGAGAGTCTTTTAGGGCCATTGTTAATGGATTAGTGGTCAGCTATCTCAGTGTTTGATATGTATGCAATCTATCATTAATGGACGTCTAGAGGACTTCATGAAATACAATGAGGAAAAACATCAGTCCAATGTCAACAGTGACAAGTGTGTTCACCTAGCAGGAATTCAGTAGATGTGGAACAGGTTCACAACCTCTTCATTCACTCACGGTCATTACTGTAGCATAAAGTCCAGTGACTTTGCTATTGATTGCTTATTGGTAATTTGCTCATGTGCATGCATAAAAGAAAACTATGGCTGATAAATAAAGTTAACCTCTGAGTGCATATGTGTCATCTGAGTGTGCAATATGCATAACATTATGACCACCTGCCTGAAGGTGTGCTGTGAAGGCCCCACCTCGCAACTTGCAGGACTTAAAGAATACTTTTGATAGATACTGACCACTGCAGACCGGGAACACCCCACAAGAGCTGTAGTTTTGGAGATGCTCTGATCCAGTGGTCTAGCCATCAGAATTTGGTCCTTCGTCAAACTCAAAGCTCAAATCCTTTCGCTTGTCCATTTTTCCTGCTTCTAACATCAACTTTGAGGACAAAATGTTGACTTGCCGCCTAATATATCCCACCCACTAACAGGTGCCATGATGAGGAGATCATCAGTGTTTTTCACTTCACCTCTCAGTGGTCATAATGTTATGGCTGATCGGTGTATATACAGCCCCTAAAAAGATTTCACTTTGTTTTTTTGATTAAGTTGTACAGGTTCTAGGTCACATTATAGGTGGAAAAAGTTCTGAAATGATATATCTTGGTCTCATCACAGAAGCCTGGCATTTTAACAGGGGTGTGTAGACTTTTTTTTATATCCACAGTATATATATAATACTTTTAGCAATTTATTAAGGTGGACATTAATAAAATAAAATAGCATTGCTTCTCACAGACTTTGTGGATTCCTTGTGGATTTTATATACTTAACAGAAACACACACACACACAGAAGACTGATGATCTCTGTATTATTTCTCTAATCTAATCAAAGAAACATTAAACACTCTGACTGCACAATTCAATTCACACTGCTCGTCTGTGCCAGAAAGTGAGAAAGAAGGAGAAAAAGAGAATCTAAACACCACATAGACTGTGTCCTGTAGCTGCAAAGAAGCCAAAGTACAGATACCTTTTTTATCCTTGGATTGCCCTCATTATTAGGTTCATTGATTTTGCGATGCACTCCTGGATTGATTAGTAATGCTTTTAGCTCTCAGTATCACCCTGTGCTATAGAAATGCAGTATGTTCTTGAACTTCCGATGTCTTGCAATCACAGTGTCCGAGTCGGTAATGAAAATGGAAGTCTGAGTTTTATTTATGCTTTCGCGACATCTCCTTTGACATGCATATGACATAAACACAATTTGTCACTTAATAACAGGAGAGGTGTGTATAGCAGATTTTTTCTGTAGTCTTCAAGAACCTAAAGTCAGGGGTTGAAGCATACAAAATTTCATTCACCTTCATTCTAACCCCTCCTCATAAGCCTAACTCTAACTGTAGCCCCTAAGCCCACACAACACACTTAACACAGTTATCCTGCGTAAAAAAGACAGAGCTAGAGCAAGTCCACTCCACCTACACTATTGCCAAAAGTTTTGGGACACCCCTCCAAATCATTGAATTCGGGTGCTGTTTTTCAGGGGTTGGACTCGGCCCCTTAGTTCCAGTGAAAGGAACTCTTAATGCTTCAGCTTCATACCAAGACATTTTGGACAGTTTCATGCTTTTTGTGGGAACAGTTTGGGGATGACCCCTTCCTGTTCCAACATGACTGCACACCAGTGACCAAAGCAAGGTCCATAAAGACATGGATGAGTGAGTTTGGTGTGGAGGAACTTGACTGTCCTGCACAGAGTCCTGACCTCAACCCCATAGAACACCTTTGGGATGAATTACAGCGGAGACTGAGAGCCAGATCTTCTCGTCCAACATCAGTGCCTGACCTCACAAATGTGCTTCTAGAGGAATGGTCAAAAATTCCCATAAACACACTCCTAAACCTTGTGGAAAGCCTTCCCAGAAGAGTTGAAGCTGTTATAGCTGCAAAGGGCGGGACAACTCCATATTACATTCATGTGCATGTAAAGGCAGACGTCCTAAAATTTTTGCCAATACACTGTAAGTGGAGTAAGTAGTTAGGATTTTTCTACAGAAACCCGATGGACGATGTATATATTCATCCAGTAGATGTTCCTTAGATGTTCTATGTGTGTGTGTGTGTGAGTGTGTGTGTGTGTGTGAATAATTTACAGATTAACAATATATCTGATGCATGATAAAGTAATCAATATCCTTTTTGTACTTAGAATAAGCACAGCATGGATTAAATAAACTAGAAGACTACAAACATTTACAGGTGGGTCTGGAGTTCTGATTTTATAATGAATAGTTCCCTCGTGGTCTAGCAGTTAGGATACTGTGTTGTCAATACTGAGGCCTGGGTTTGGTTAACCAACTCAACCTGAGGCTTACACCTCAGAGTGCTGGTCCCAAGCCTGGATAAAATGGGACAAGGCCATCTGGTGTAAAACCTGTGTCAGATCAAATATTTGGATGAGATAATCTGCTGTGGCAATCCCCTAATGGAAGGAGCTGTAGGAAAACAAGAAGTTAAGCCTGTCTCAATTAGCGCAATGCTTATAAACTGGGACGATTCATTCATGCATAAATAATCAGCTAAAATGATCCTTTATCCAAACAGAATTTTGAGCAGGGAAAAAACTGTGCTGTTTTCCAGGAAGATGTGCAAACAAATATTATTCTATATAACTCACCCAGCCTTACCTCGAGCCCAGAAAGAGAAAGAACAGCAAGGGAACAGATTTCCATTCTGTAGACTCTAGACTCGGGTGCTTGGTTGGACTGAAAACCTGCACTCACACTGATGCATCTTGATATAACTGAACACCTCATTTCTAACCACATGAGTGCGCTATGGCTCTGCAGGTCATGTCAGTATTCGAAAATGTTCCACACCCAAAACAACCTGGAAAAAAAATTGGTCCTACTTAAATTAAATCCATCCTACAATATTGCTTATAGTGTTAATGACTATAGCTAATGACTACTTGTATTCTCTGATTCCTCGACCATTGTGCTGTTAATCCCTTGTAACTCTTAAAGGGGGAACATATGAAAAATATATGCATATAATACTGTAAACATTCATTATATCATTTTATTCCTTGATTTCTGTCATACTGCAAAAACTTCTTAAGCACCTCTGTTTCAGTTAGCACCTTACGCTACACACCGATCAGGTATAACACTGTGAGCAGTGACCGGTGAAGTGAATAAGACTGATGATCTCCTCATCATGGCACCTTGTAGTGGGTGGGATATATTAGGCAGCAAGTGACCATTTTGTCCTCAAAGTTGATGTGTTAGAAGCAGGAAAAATGGGCAAGCGTAAGGATTTGAGCGAGTTTGACAAATTGTGATTGCTAGACCACTGGATCAGAGCATCTCCAGAACTGCAGCTCTTTGTGGAGCGGTCTGAAGTGGTCAGTATCTATCTAAAGTCCTGTAAGTATCCTTTAAGACCTTGCAACTAACAGGACTTAAAGGATCTGCTGCTAACATCTTGGTGCCAGATACCACAGCACACCTTCTAGTAGAGTCCATGTCTTGACGGGTCAGGGGGACCAAGACAATATTAGGCAGGTGGTCATAATGTTATGCCTGATCAGTGTATACATTCACTTCTCTCATGTTTGTGACGTTACTTAGCCTGCCTATTTCTCATGTTAACCCAGTTTTTGCACATTTTATTTTCTTTATTCTCAACAGGTCTAGTCTAGCCCAGTCAGATCTTGTGCCTGCTTTAACCCTGTTTCTGACCGATTGATCACTAGACTAGTTTCTCCTTTGTTCCTAATTTTTATACGCATTCTAAATGCAGTTTTGTTTTAAATAAACTTCTGCATTTGCATCCTACCACGAAGTGTCCGCCTGCTGGACAATGTCCAATTTTATCAATGAAAAATAAATATAATGTGGTCCCAGACCTTTTGAACCCCACTATTTAATATACAAATTATGTAAATTAACTGCAATAATGAGACACTCATTATAACAGCGTTTGCTGAATGCACTGCAGTACAAGGAACAAGGTGTAGGAGTGCTGCATGACCAAAGACTCTTGATGAAGGCAAGAGCAAGCAAGATTAAAATGCACTAAAAAAAAAAGAAAGAAAATCAATTACACAGTAAATATGGAAGGAGTCAGCCGTGAAGGCCTCGTGGGAGCTTGGGAAAATAAAGTCCCTGACTTTGCCTGGGTTAATCTGCTCTCTAAGAACAACTGAGTCGTTTCACGAGTGGGGTACTGAAAAGAAAGGAATCCACAAGGAAGGGACTCAGCATCTCTGTAAATGATAAATTTGTTTATTCTATT